>NC_140169.1:155144217-155194217 GCF_963971535.1 Notolepis coatsorum | reverse complement strand
ATAGAAACTGTGCATTGGAGGAGGTTGGGTAGGTGGGGTGGGGGCTGTACATTGGAGGTGGGGGGGGGGGGGGGTGGTTAGGGGACACACACACTGTACATTGGAATACTGACATACATTTGACATAGAAACTGTACATTGGAGGAGGTTGGGTAGGGGGGTGGGGTTGGGTGGGGCTGTACATTGGAGGTGGGGGGGGGGGGGGGGGGGGGTTGGGTACATTGGAATACTGACAAAGCCTGCTTGGTCTTTATTGTACAACTGGGTTACGACATTTGTAGGGGCCAGTTTCGAATTGCAGTCTCCCGTAGGTGTTCTTTGAGAGTGTTTTTGAAGGTGGGTAGTGATTCACATTCCTTTACAGCTTTGGGTAGGGCGTTCCACATTGATGTGGCATAATGCGAAACGTGTTTAGTCCCTTGTTTGAGCCGAATCTGGGTTTTACATGATTTGTGGAGCTCCCTCTGGTGTTGTGATCGTGGTATTCACTGACCTGTGGGAAGTATTTTGACATGTACATGGGTACCTTGGTCGTGTAGTGTATCTTGTGTAGACCAGGCCCATTGCAAGTTGCTGTACTCTGTCGTCTACTCTAAGCCATCCTAGGTTGTCAAAGTGGGCAGGGGTGAGGTCTAGGAGTAAGGTCAAGCAGTAGTCTGACAAAATGTCAAAATACTTCCCAAAGGTCAGTGAATACCACGATCACAACACCAGAGGGAGCTCCACAAATCATGTAAAACCCAGATTCGGCTCAAACAAGGGACTAAACACGTTTTGCAATTATGCCACAACAATGTGGAACGCCCTACCCAAAGCTGTAAAGGAATGTGAATCACTACCCACCTTCAAAAACACTCTCAAAGAACACCTACGGGAGACTGCAATTCAAAACTGGCCCCTACAAATGTCCTAACCCAGTTGTACAATAAAGACCAAGCATGGCTTTGTCATTATTCCAATGTACCCAACCCCCCCCCCCCCCCCCACCTCCAATGTACAGCCCCACCCAACCCCACCTACCCAACCTCCTCCAATGTACAGTTTCTATGTCAAATGTATGTCAGTATTCCAATGTACAGTGTGTGTCCCCCACCTCCAATGTACAGCCCCACCCCACCTACCCAACCTCCTCCAATGCACAGTTTCTATGTCAAATGTATATACACTCTTTTTCTGTATTTTTTTAGTATCACAAACAGTACTGTATTTGAAAATCTGGTATGTCATAAATGTATAGATGTAGCAGTACTGTCTATCTGTATGTCGTGTGTGTCATATGATGAATTGAAAATGGGGGACCCTGATGGAAACAAGACAAAAGTCTTTCTCAGGTCTGCATCCTCTTAACAATTGTATGTATTGAGCTGTACTGTACTGTACCCATTCTGCAATCTGTTAATAAACTTTTCAATCAATCAATCAATCAATGACCAGTTTGTTTTGAGATGTTTGTAATTTTGTTTTTAGCGCCTTTGAGGTGCTTTGGTACCATGAGGTGCAAGCATAGTCGTAGTACCCTTGAATGAGTGCTCCTGCCAGAGTCTTCAGGGTATTCTTGTTTACAAGACGAAAGTCTTTCTCTGGTCTGCATCCCCTTAACAGTTGTGTGTATTGAGCTGTACTGTATTGTACCCATTCTGCAATCTGTTAAATAAAGTTTTCATTCATTCATCCCTCCCCCGCTCTCTCCCATGAGCTCAACATTTTTTGTCAATATCCCAATATCCCAATGTACCCAACCCCCCCCCCCCACACAACCCCACCCAACCTCCTCCAATGTACAGTTTCTACGTCAAATGTATATACTCCCTTTTCTTGACTCTTTTTGTATCACAAACAGTACTGTATTTGCAAATCTGGTATGTCATAAATGTATAGATGTAGCAGTAGGCCTATCTGTATGTCATGTATGTCATATATGTCCTGATGAATTGAAAATGGGGGACCCTGATGTAAACAAGACGAAAGTCTTTCTCTGGTCTGCATCCCCTTAACAATTGTGTGTATTGAGCTGTACTGTATTGTACCCATTCTGCAATCTGTTAATAAAGTTTTCAATCAATCAATCAATCAAAATACCGGAAGTGTTGCGGTGGTCGATTATGATCTGGTGGAAAAACTACAGTATAAGGTCCTTATTACACCAATAAATATTTATGATAACTAAATGAAATGAATAATCTATTCTATTCTATTTGTATGGGTATGCAACTTGGATTTAAGTGCACATTATTCTCAAGTTATTTAGCAGGCTGTTTGTGGATGTGAACAATTCTTTGCCAGAGCCAAAATAAAGACTATTTTCTGTGATGCCATACCATACCAATTGTTATTGTTATTGTTATTGTTATTGTTATTATTATTATTATTATTATTATTATTATTATTATTATTATTATTATTATTATTATTATTATTATTATTATTATTATTATTATTATTATTATTATTATTATTATTATTATTATTATTATTATTATTATTATTATTATTATTATTATTATTATTATTATTATTATTATTATTATTATTATTATTATTATTATTATTATTATTATTATTATTATTATTATTATTATTATTATTATTATTATTATTATTATTATTATTATTATTATTATACTATTATTATTACTATATAATATTATTCTAAGACAAATGGCCATGCTGAGCTGATGTGAAACCTGAAATAAGTCAATTCCATTGGCAACGAACAGAAGACTTTAGCTTTATACTATAGTAGTGCTAAACTATAAAATGCACTTTATTCCCCTTAATAATCCTGGATGCTAACATTGTCACATTTACCACTTCGTATTTTATGCTTACATCTGTGTGACATGTACTTCCAGGTAATATTCAAAAAAATATTTAGGGATGGAGAGGGAAAATATGATTTAAGAAGGAATTATAATTTAAAACAACCCTACTCTTAAAGGTTTGTGTATTTCAGTTTGTGGTGTAATCCTGTGGAATGGCTTAGATGAAGAAACTAAAATGAGCAAGAACATTGTACAGTTCAAAAATAGATATAGGAAAACTCTCATTGATGGGTAAAAAAAATTTGTTATTTTATATATTTTTAATTCTATTTGGGTTATTTGGGCAGGCAGGCAGGCAGGCAGACAGACGGATACTGTAGAATAAACATTTCAGAGCTTATATTCAGTGGCATTGTCCTTTTAAGAAATATGCAATGCTGAAATGTTCACTCAACCCACCTTCACAGCCTGTAAATAATGACACTGCAATATTTTTTTTTTGATCCACTTTTTCTCCTCCTGTTTTTCTGTATTTTCCTCCCATCCCAATTTAGTCGTTATGCCAATTCCCCCTCCCCTTCCTGGTCGTTGCGCGCATGTGCCCCCCCACTGGTCGGTCTAGGGAGCCCTGAAGTCTATCACATGCTTCCTCCGATACATAGGAGACAGCCAGCAGCCTCTTTTCACCTGACAGCGCGGACTCTCATTGGTGAAGTGTAACGCGTGGGAGGTCACACTACCTTCACCATTTCCCTCCCTTGCTGTGCAGGCGCCCTGACCTACCTGTAGGAGTCGCTGTTTACAACGACCAGATTACCACCCACCGGCTTCCCTCCCGCTGACTCTGCCAATTGTGTCAGTATGACGGCCGGCCAAGCCGGAGGCACCGCTGACAGCCGGATTCGATACCAGTGTCTCTTGCGGTGGTGATGACACTGCAATCTTGTGATTTACTTACAGTAACTCTGGGTAATCTGGGGAGGAAAGTAAACTCCTAAAGTTTAGCCTATAAGATACTGCTACTTTTATGCAGTGAATATGTATTGAAAACTTAGCACATATAAGCAGCATAGTGAAACACTAGTATTCGTCCAGATACCTGACGATGGTCATTTGACTGAAACGTTGTGATTACTAAAGAATGTATGTAAGTGAAGACAGTGTGAAGACAGACGTTTCCTTGTTAATGTAACCATTGTTCCTCACTGTCCAGCGAAAACAGGTCTGCAAGAAAACAAGAACATTTGACGTTGTTTTCCAGAGACCCAGCTTTCCTGTGAGAACAGTTGCACATAAAAATGGTATATGTATATATATTTACAGTATATATACACACCACTAAATATATATATAATACAGTATATATATACACACCACTACATATTGTGTACAACAGTGATGTATATATCCATTTATATTTACTGCATATACAGTATACCATATCTGTCTGAATATACCCGCATATAATCCTTCTATACACCTCAAGTTTCAAGTTTCTTTAATAGTTGTCATACAGAAGTACAGAATACTTTTATACAAAATGCTTCTTACTGTTACGCTCCAGAGACTGTGCTAGACAAGATAAGTATCAAATAACATAGTATAGCATGTAAATTAGAAGTAGAAAATGAGGTCACAGTGTTCAGTATAGACATATGTACAATGTTCGATGCAGAATAGACGTAACTGAGTTACCATATAATATACAATACTATGCAGTGTACTAATATACAATACTATATAGTGCAAAGCAGAAATGGGATGAGGTACAGTTTAGGTACAATTTACAGTAAGGTGTACGAGTTGTAGTGCAATCCTTTATCAATAAATATAAAGTGTGGGGAGTGGGTGCTACAGTGTGTTTGTTTAAAGTGAGTGTGTGCTATAAAGTGTGGGGAGTGGGTGCTACAGTGTGTTTGTTTAAAGTGAGTGTGTGCATGTGGATGTGTGTGCTATGTGCGTTTGATGGTTGTTGTGTAGTGTTCATTGTTCGTTGAGCAGCCTGATGGCCTGGGGATAGAAGCTTCTTCTGAGTCTTTCTGTGCTCGCCTTGAGACTCCGGTATCGCTTGCCTGACCGCAGCAGTTCAAAGAGGCAGTTGTTCGGGTGACTGGAGTCCTTAATGATTCTCTTAGCCTTGCCCCTGCACCGCTTGTTGTAAATGTTCTGGAGGGTGGGGAGCCCCCCTCCAATTGTGCGTTCGGCTGAACGTGTCACTCTTTGTAGTCTGCTTCGGTCTTGTGCAGTGCTATTCCCAAACCAGGAGGTGATGTTGCCAGTCAGGATGCTCTCTATTGTACATGAGTAGAAGTTCTTAAGGATCTTCTGACTGACTTGGAACTTCCTTAGGCGCCTGAGGAAGTAGAGGCGTTGTCGTGCCTTCTTCACAACACTGTCAATGTGTGTGGTCCATGTCAAGTCCTCGGATATGTAGGCTCCGAGGTACTTAAAGCTGTTCACTCTCTCAACCGGTGCCCCGTCGATGCTGAGGGGGCTGTAGTCCTTGACCCCCGACCTCCTGAAGTCCACAATCATCTCCTTTGTTTTGCTGACGTTCAGGGAGAGGCTGTTTTCCTGGCACCATCCCGCCAGGACCTTGACCTCTTCCAGGTAGGCCCTCTCGTCGTTTGCAGAGATCAGGCCCACCACCACTGTGTCGTCAGCAAATTTGATGATTGTGTTGCTACTCCGCTGAGCCACACAGTCGTGTGTGTACAGGGAGTAGAGGAGGGGACTCAGAACACAGCCCTGGGGGGCCCCTATGTTGAGGGTGATGGATGAGGAGGTGCAGTTGCCTGCTCTCACCACCTGGGGTCTGCCCGTCAGGAAGTCCAAGACCCACTGGCAGTCAGGTCATAGTTCAAGCCCAGGTCCCTGAGCTCGGCTATGAGTTTGGAGGGGACTATGGTATTGAATGCCGAGCTGTAGTCGATGAATAGCATTCTCGCATAGTTCCCCTTCCTCTTGTCCAGGTGTGATGCTGCACAGGTGTGACCTGCACATAACCCATATAACTCTGTATGATAGCATGTACAATAATGCTGTATATACCGTATAGATATGTTTATTCTTACCATACATATATTTGACTTATATACGACTTACTACCATAGTGTCTTTATACCTGTATCACTGTACATATTAATACTACAACTCTGTACACACATCTGATTAGCACTATTACTCAGTAGTACTCATTTATATATTTTATACCCTAAAATGTACAGGTGATTAGACTGGATAATATATATATAATAGTGCTAATCAGATGTATGTACAGAGTTGTAGTATTAATATGTACAGTGATACAGGTATAAAGCCACTATGGTAGTAAGTCATACTGGCCAGCAGTGTAACTAGTAAGAGTAGGTAAGGGATATGTACAGATATAGATATAGTATCTACAGATATGTATAAAAGGATTATATGTAGGTATGTACAGACAGATGTTACTTTTCAAATGTCAGACATCCCTCTACTGAAGTCAGCCCATGTCACCCCACTTCTTAGGGACCTGCACTGGCTCCCCATTGCCGCACGAATCCCGTTCAAGGCCCTCGACCATACCGTGCGGCAAAGGGAACGGCTCCCGCCTACCTCCGGTCAATGGTCTCTAACTACACACCCTCAAGGCCCCTACGCTCTGCATCCTCTGGCCGCCTCAGACCCACTCCTATCCGAGCTCCGGGAGAGTCATCAAAGAGAAGTCGCCTATTCTCAGTCCTTGCCCCACAATGGTGGAACGAACTGCCCACCCCAATTAGGACAGCTGAAACCCGTCCAATCTTACACCGTCGACTAAAGACGCACTTCTTCAACCATCTTTTTAATCTTTTTTGTTTGGATCCACTTTTTCTCCTCTTTTTAAATTGTTTCTCCCATCCCAATTTCGCTGTGCCAATTTTCCCCTCCTCTGTCTCGAACGTTGCTCGCATATGCCCCCCACTGGCCGGTTGTAGGGAGGATAGAAGCCTTGCATCACGTGTCCCCTCCGATACATGTGAAGGCAGCCTGTCACATCTTTTCACCTGCCAGCGCGGACTCTCATTGGCGAGGTGTAATGTGTGGGAGGCTCACACTACCCCCGCCATTTCCTGTCTCTGCTGTGCAGGTCCCCCAACCGACCTGTAGGAGTCGCTGTCCACAACGTCCAGATTACCACCTTTCGACTTCCCACCCGCTAACTCTGCCAATTGAGTTAGTATGACGGCCGGCCCAAGCCGGAGGCAACGCCGACAGCCGGATTCGAACCCGGTGTCTCTTGCGTTGGTGACGAGCGCAATGTCCGCTGCGCCACCCAGCCACCGATTCAACCATTATCTGAAATGAAAAAAAGAAAAAAATAATAATAAATAAAAATAACCCTAACTAACCTTACTGTCATGCACTTGTCCTAATAAACTAACCTACACTGTAGCACTCAACACGATGAACATTGTTACTCAGCTGATAGAGTTGTGCCCTTCCTGATGACTTGTCGTACAGAACTTGTAAGTCGCTTTGGATAAAAGAGTCAGCTAAATGACTAAATGTAAATGTAATGTACTACAGTGCAGCTGGGTGTGTGTTCCCTCGTTCTCGACGGGGCGAGAGACACTAGACTCTGAAAGAACCTCGCCGAGGCTGACCAACATCACCAGATTTACGACTGTTTTATGGTTTAGAGTTTAGACAATGTCTGTCATTATCTTTATTGTAGTGCACGAGAAAAATACTGCGCCGATAAAACGGGTAATATTTCTCTGACATCGCTAATGACGAGTATTTATTGCCAATCCATACTACCTGACTGTGACTAACTATGATTGTGTTTTGCTCCTCCGGTCGCTGCTATAGGCCTGCGCCGCGTCTGCTTATGAATGGGCTTGTTTTCCTGCTGTCTCGGGGAATGTGACAGGTGAGTAAATTGTGCTCTATTAATCTTTGCTTATAAAGTTGGATGCATTGGAAAACTATCAATAAGTCTCTTATATAGTAAAAGCGAGTGCATTGCGGGCTAATCATGTCACCCACGGTCTTATTCCAGCACATTTATTCCCTGCTCTTAACCCTTTCACTACCACTACAGATGGTTAACCCTTTCACTACCACACTACAGATGGTTAACCCTTTCACTATCACACTACAGAAGGTTAACCTTTCACTACCACACTACAGAAGGTTAACCCTTTCACTACCACACTACAGACGGTTAACCCTTTCACTACCACACTACAGAAGGTTAACCCTTTCACTACCACACTACAGAAGGTTAACCCTTCCACTACCACACTACAGAATGTTAACCCTTTCACTACCACACTACAGAAGGTTAACCCTTCCACTACCACACTACAGAAGGTTAACCCTTTCACTACCACACTACAGAAGGTTAACCCTTCCACTACCACACTACAGAAGGTTAACCCTTTCACTACCACACTACTTGCCTTTTGCCTCGTCTTGTTGTCTTATTGTTATGATTTTATATGCTGCTGTGTGGTTTCATATGCTTCTTTTTTCTTTGCTCCTTGCCGTACGTACAGTACACTCAACATGACTGTAAACGAGGGAAACCTCAGTTGCCTTTCGAGTCCAAATAAAGGTTTGAAATGAAATTAAATGAAATTTAATTAAATGAAACAAAGGAACATCTTAGTTAGCACGCAATGACATCAAGCTCCTAGTCTCGTGGATTTAAGAGGTTGTGTTCTGAAGGGCCAGATTAACATTGAGAATCTACGTTTTATTGTTTTATATAACTTGTATATTATTTATATATATAAGCTATATCCCTTTAAGCCTCCGTTTGAATCATAGCATTATTCGCTTTCCTCATTGGATAATGCCCTTGACGTTGGCGGCGCCAAGAACCGCGCCCCTGAGACAGGTTCAAAGGTGAGTCTGGACAAGTTGGGACATGCCTGGTGCCAGCGCATTGATTCCAGACAAGAGCTGCGGCTGGGCACTAGAAAGCCCTCTAAGTATATATATCGTGGAAGGCGCGAACAGTAGCAGTTCGGCGTTCGTGTGTGAAGTAAGAAGTTCGTACCGGTTCGATCTAATGCAGTAACGTGAAGTTCGTCCGGAGTAATGCAACAGCAGTAGCTGCACCTAGCGTATAGCAGAGTCAAGTTCGACCTAACTTAATGTGAAGTAAAGAGTTAGTGTGAATCGTATTACAGCAGTTCGTTCGGTGTGTAGCATTAACAAGCAGTTTGTTCGTTTAGTAACTAGCGTGAACCTTAGCAAGTGTGTGTGGACTTAAAGTAATTAGTGCCAGCACACGAGGAGGGCCTAGTAGCAGAACTATTGGACATGTGCACAGTGGAACCTACCGCGGCGATATTGTAGAACCATTATTGGTTGGATTATAGTGATTGTGGAACGTAGTACCGTGGAGAAGAGCATCGTTAATACCCACTGTCGTTTGGATTTAACTACCTTGAAGATCTTACCTCGGGCTAGCTTCGAGGACGAAGCTGGCTGGCTATCATCATTGCTATCGAGCATTGGATTACAGCTATTACCTTGCTACTGAGCACTTGGATTATAAAGACCGGATCCGTATGAGAACCCCTTTTCTTCAAGTGAACAGCCTGAGTATCCGTACCTTCTTCCTTCCTCTGGAGCTTACAACTCTGGGAGGATATCACCTGTCTCCAGCGGTACCCTCGTTTGCCCCCCTATATTGCCATCCCACGCCAGGCGGCGTTTGGTCTAGTATACCTAGCCTAGGAATGATTCATTCCCACTGACTTTGCTACTTGCTGACTTTCTAATATCATTCGCCATAAAAGAGCGACCAAGTCATTCCCATTTGTATTGGCTGCATAATAATAAATACTGTAAATGATATCTCCTTGTCACCGTGCCGTCTATTCTGAGTGTCTGCCATATTTAACTGTACTGTCTGGCAAGTAATAATAATAATATGTAGTAGTGGTTTAATCTATCACAATCTTTAATACAGTCAGGGTTTTGTAACCCCTCAGTTACAATTGGTCCTTCGAGCCGGAGGGTATCAGTAATCTTAATCATATTAATAGTAATATGGCCAGCGGCGGACACTCTCCAAACGGCTCTCCCAAACTAGCGCGCCCTAGGCGCCAACGTCAGCCCCCTCCACAATTGGAGGACTACGCTTTCGTTTTACCTCCTAGCTTATCTAAAAAGACGTTAAGCACGGATAAAACTAATAGTTTAAGCATGCCCAATCCTATCGACTTGTGGGCCCCACTAGTAGAGACACCAGCGGGTTCAAACGAAACTGACTTAGCTCACGGGGGGGGGGACAAGCGGGACATGACGTGACTATGCCCAAAGACCACAGTGCCACTGAGATGGACCTCGGAGCGCCAGAGGATAAAGACAGCGCCACCGAGATGGACCTCGGAGCGCAAGAGGATAAAGAGCGCACACCCGAGATAGACCTCAGCGCGCACCAAAGAGAAGAGTACCGCGTCTCAGAGATGGACCTCGGAGCGCGGGAGAAGATAAGAAGCAGCGCCCTCGAATGGACCTCGGAGCGCGTAAAGAGAACAGGTCAACGCCAAGTCCTGTCAACTCCAGATCACCCTCATCAGCGTCATCCCCAAGCGAGGCCGACCAGAGACTAGTCGACTAGAACGTCTCCAAGCGCAACAACAGAGCGAGCGAGAACACATCAGACTGGAAGAGAGGCGCCTCCAGGTTGAAGAAAACATCCAGCGAGACCGCGCCAATGCGCAACGCGATGCACAGCGCGACGCCGCCAATGCGCAACGCGATGCACAGCGCGACGCACAGCGCGACGCCGCCAATGCACAGTGCGAGGCGGAAAGAGACCGTCTGCAGGTGCAGATGATGGAGCAAGTGCTCCAGAGGGCGACCCCCCACTCCTCCACCCGGAGCTCCCGGAGATCATCACTACACGGGTCGAGGGCACCTTCCCCTCCCCGACCAATCTATACGGGACCCAGCCAACGGGAAGATCCCGCCTACGTCGCCGAGAAACTAACTAAGAGACTTCAAGGCCTAGCGGAGGACGAGGGAGGACATCAAGCCCACCAGCACAAACCTATTTCGGACCAGGAGGCACAGTACAGCCCCGACCTCAGCCCTGAGCCGCTGCGTTACGAACCCCCGACCCAACCCAGGGGTGAGTTTAATCAACAGTCAGCACCGAGGAGCAGTACCTGGGGGCCCGGCCTCTGGTTCCCACCCAGCACTAACCCACGACCCCACGTATGGGGAGACTCGCCAAGGAGGCCTCTCCCCCTACGCGCATCGGTGTCACAGCCATCCATGGCATCTTACATTGGGACACCCACATTCCCAGACTTTACGCGTGAGGACAGAGCACAGTATACTGAACTACGCATGTGTTTAGAGACTATTATGTCCGAAGTACAGGACGAGTCCTACAAATATGCCATCCTCCTCAAGCACCTTAAGGTACCCAGAGCGCACAACATAGCGCTGGCATATTCTAACTCAAGAACCCCCTACTCTGATGCCCTGGTGGCCCTACCAATCCCTGGTAGGGATGCTCGGGTCACAGAAGGAGAAGGGGAGATATGAACTATACGCCAACTCCAACGTGGAGCGGATACTGGAGAAGCTCCCCCCAGCCCGTCAAGAGCGCTTTCGGCGGCAGAGAGACCACCGTGACCCCCACGGCCCAGAACAATCCCTCCTAGACCTTGCTGACTTCCTAGCCAGGGAGGTCAGCAGTCTACGAATAGACACATTCGCGTGGGGCGGCTCTAACCCTAAAGATGGACCGAGAAGGTTCAACGACAACCGCCGGTCCGTGACCGTGATGCATCAGGCTGAGTCAGTGCCGCGGCACAAGGGCCATAACACCCCCCCCGCGAAGGGAAAATGGAAGATCGCCTGCCAGTATTGTGACCACGAACACTGGCTATCTCAATGCGACACCTTTAAGAAGTTGACCGCTGAAGAAGTGAGTCAGTGGATCAAAGCGAACCGCCGCTGCTTCCACTGCGCGCGCAGCCACATGGCAGCTGAGAAAAGATGCAGCAAGTGTGACGGCGCCCACCTGGAGGTCCTACACGAGAGCAACAAGCGGAGACCCGTACCACAAAGCAGCTCGAGAGCAGACGTCCTATACATAGACCCTGCGAAGAGCGGGAGCTCCCGAGTGCTCCTTAAGTTGGTCCGAGTGCTCCTGAGCTACGAGGACAAGGTCCTGGACACTTACGCCGTCCTCGACGACGGGTCAGAAAAGACTCTCCTCCTCGCTTCCACCGCAGCCCAGTTGGGCCTGCGGGGTACCGAAGAAACAATGACAATCCGTACCATTCGGCGAGACCTAAAAACAATAAAGGGCGAAAACGTCTCATTCACAATAGCAGCGGTCGAGCAGCCCGAGAAGCGGTACAGCATCACTAAGGCATTTACAAGC
Source organism: Notolepis coatsorum (assembly GCF_963971535.1). Classification (NCBI taxonomy): domain Eukaryota; kingdom Metazoa; phylum Chordata; class Actinopteri; order Aulopiformes; family Paralepididae; genus Notolepis; species Notolepis coatsorum. The sequence continues at coordinate 155,182,067 of NC_140169.1, read as the reverse complement.
CACGACATAGGTCTGTCACGCTATGACTACCCCATCCCACAGCTGATGGAGAAGTACGCGCACCTACGCCGACTGCCTATACCGCTCATCGACGGCGCCACACCGACCCTGCTCATAGGCTCCGACCACGCAGACCTCATCGTCCCAACGGACGAGGTCCACATCGGACCCAGAGGCTGCCCAGCCGCGGTCAAGACCCGCCTGGGCTGGACTCTCCAAGGCCCCCTCTCCGGGCCTTCCAACCGACCAATGTCCACACGCTGCCTCTACACGAAGGTGAGCGACAAAGACACTACCCTCCTTGCAGCATGTCGAGAGACTATGGACATTAGACTCGCTGCCCTTCAAGAACGAACGTAAACTAGTTCGCTCCAAGGAAGACAAGTACGCCATAGCTCTCCTCGAGCAGAAGACAAAGAGGGTCGAGGTCGACGGAGTGATGAGATACGCAACTCCACTCTTGAGGCGGGAGGGGATGCCCACCCTGCACGCATCAAAGGAAGTGACACAACGCTATCTACAGAACACCGAGCGGCGTCTCGCTAAAGACCCCCCTCAAGCAACGATATACCGCGCCGAGATCGACAAGCTGATCACGGCTGGACATATAAAGAAAATCGACGACCACGAGGCAGACCAGACGACTGAATCCTGGTACGTGCCCCATCACAAGGTCCACCACAACGGCAAGAACCGCATTGTATTTAACTGCAGTTATCAGATCGGACTACAGAACCTGAATAACTTGCTCCTGCCCGGCCCGACACTCGGCCCTTCCCTCCTCGGCGTACTACTACGTTTCCGCCAGGACAAAGTAGCAATCAGCGGCGACATCAAAGGAATGTTCCTACAAGTGCGACTGATGGAGGAAGACAAGCCCCTGCTGCGGTTCCTGTGGAGAGAGAGGATCGACGATGAACAACCCTCAATCTATCAATGGGAGGTCCTCCCATTCGGCACCACATGCAGCCCATGCTGCGCCACGTTCGCGCTACAGAAGCACGTGACCGAAGACCCTGGAGCCGACGAGGAGGTCAGACACAGCGTGGAAAGGAGTTTCTACGTGGACAACTGCCTACAGAGCGTATCTACGCCAGAAGTAGCTGAGAGCATCTTGCTGAAGCTACGAGCCTCCCTGGTCAAAGGCGGATTCGACCTTAGGCAATGGGCCAGCAGTGACCCTCACGTACTCCGCAGCCTCCCCCCAGAGACAAAGGCAGCAAGCAGCGAGACCTGGATGGCGACCACCCCAGGTGAAGCACAGGAAATGACATTGGGCCTCGTCTGGCGTTTCAAAACAGACTCGCTCCATTACAAGCACACACCCCTGACCAAGGAGCAGGGAAGGTCGACCCCTCTACCGACCACTCGACGGAGTGTATACAGAACACTCGCAAGCCAATACGACCCGCTGGGGTGTATCCTACCTTACACCACTCGGGCGAAGATGCTGGTGCGAGAACTGTGGGACAAGGAGCAGGGCTGGGACGACCCCATACCCGAGCACCTGGCTTCCACCTGGAGAGAATGGGAGGGAGAACTCGACTCACTCCAAGATGTGAACATCCGACGGAGCTACTTCCCCCCCACAGTGCGGCTGGAGACGTGTCAGATAGACCTGCACGTCTTCAGTGACGCCTCCGAAGTGGCTTACGGATCGGTGGCTTACCTGAGAGCCCGAGAAGAGGGAGGAGAAGTACATATAGCCTTCGTCCTGGCCCGCTCGAGGATAGCTCCCCGCAAGCAGCAGTCGATCCCGCGTCTAGAGCTCTGCGCAGCTCTGGTAGGCGCGCAACTCGCCACGCTGATACAAAGTGAACTCACCATAACGGTGCGAAAGACAATCCTGTGGTCAGACTCTATGACTGTGCTCACTTGGATCCAGTCCGACTCTTGTCGATACAAAGTTTTCGTCGGAGTCCGAGTCACCGAGATCCAAGACTTGGTAGGATCAACATGTTGGAGATACGTTGACACCAAGCAGAACCCAGCGGATGTCATCACACGGGGGATGTCCTTAGACGACCTCACACGTCTTAACCCTTACAGTGACGGTCCTGAGTTCCTCAAGCTCCCGGAGGAGAAGTGGCCTACCCCCACACCACGGGTGGCGAGTCAAGAGGAGGCAGAGATCAAGAAGTCTATGTTCTGCGGGCTGACGCACGCCCCGGCTCCAACGGACCCGAACCTAGACGACTGCTTAACTCTTGAGAGTGCTCAGAAAAGGACATTCTTGTGGCACCACCCTGAGGTTCCCCCCACCACAGACCTTGACGCATCGAACTACAAAGAGGCCGAACTCCTTCTGCTAAGGAGAGCCCAAAGAGACTCATTCCCAGAAGAACTAGACTGCCTGACAGGGGAAAAGCCAGTCCCCTCAGACAGCCGACTTCTCACTTTGGCCCCAGAGCTCGACGCCCAGCACCTCATCAGGGTGGGTGGTCGATTGAGACGGGCCCCGGATGTGACTGACGATGCTAAGCATCCTATCGTCCTCAACAGCCGACACAAGATAACCGAGCTGATCATCCAGAAGTACGACGAGGTGGTGCACCACGCGGGGGCAGAGAGAGTCTTCGCTGAGATCCGACGACGCTTCTGGATACTCCAAGGGAGAGAAGCAGTACGTCGCTTCCAACGGACTTGCCTAACCTGTCGCAAGTGGAGAGCACAGCCTAGTATCCCGATGATGGCCGACCTGCCTCCCTACCGCCTCCGACTCGGCGAGAGGGCCTTCCACTCCACGGGCGTGGACTGCTTCGGCCCATTCAATGTCAAGAAAGGAAGAGGGACAGAGAAGAGGTGGGGCATTGTGTACAAGTGTATGACCACCCGAGCTGTTCATATCGAAATCCTCCAGACCATGAGTACGGACTCATTCCTCATGTCCTTCCGGAGATTCCAAGCCCGGAGAGGAACCCCATCTGTGTTGTTGTCCGACCAAGGGACAAACTTCAGAGGAGGAGACAGAGAACTGAGAGAGAGCTTCCTGGCTATGGGTGAAGAACTTAAGACCCGCCTCGCTCCCGCTCAGATCACATTCCAGTTCAACCCCCCGAACGCCCCTCATTTCGGGGGAACCTGGGAAAGAGAAGTCCGTTCTATAAAGACTCCTATGTACACCGTACTTGGGGCCCAGACCGTGGTGGAGGAAGTCCTGATGACAGTCCTCACGGAGATCGAGGGCGTCTTGAACTCTAAGCCCCTCGGTTACGTCTCAAGTGATGTAGCAGACGTCGACCCAGTCACCCCAAACTATCTCTTGATGGTGCGGCTGGACCCTGCCCTTCCACAGGCGGTGTACAGACAAGATGAGATGAACGGCCGGAGAATGTGGAGACACAGCCAAGTATTGGCCGACCAGTTTTGGACCCGCTTCCTCCTCCATTATCTACCATCCCTCCAAGCCCGTCAGAAGTGGGTAAAGGACAGGGACAACCTGAAGGTGGACACAGTTGTCATGATAATAGTCCAGTCACTACCCCGAGCTACGTGGCCGGCCGGCCGCGTGAGCAGAGTGATTACTGGTGCCGATGGGAAGGTCAGAGCGGCAGAAGTCATAGTCCAAGGGCGGACTTACACCCGACCTGTGGCGAAGTTGATAGAGTTGCCGGAGATCCCTGACTCCCCTGATGACGACCATGACCCACTGACTTTGTAGATTGCCCTACTCCTCACAACAAGTATGGAGAAGTTGACTGGACCCTAATATTAATCTGTGCTCCCTTTACTAATTAGGTGCGGACTAATTAGGAGGCGGCTGTTCTGAAGGACCAGATTAACATTGAGAATCTACGTTTTATTGTTTTATATAACTTGTATATTATTTATATATATAAGCTATATCCCTTTAAGCCTCCGTTTGAATCATAGCATTATTCGCTTTCCTCATTGGATAATGCCCTTGACGTTGGCGGCGCCAAGAACCGCGCCCCTGAGACAGGTTCAAAGGCGAGTCTGGACAAGTTGGGACATGCCTGGTGCCAGCGCATTGATTCCAGACAAGAGCTGCGGCTGGGCACTAGAAAGCCCTCTAAGTATATATATCGTGGAAGGCGCGAACAGTAGCAGTTCGGCGTTCGTGTGTGAAGTAAGAAGTTCGTACCGGTTCGATCTAATGCAGTAACGTGAAGTTCGTCCGGAGTAATGCAACAGCAGTAGCTGCACCTAGCGTATAGCAGAGTCAAGTTCGACCTAACTTAATGTGAAGTAAAGAGTCGTCATTTAGTGTGAATCGTATTACAACAGTTCGTTCGGTGTGTAGCATTAACAAGCAGTTTGTTCGTTTAGTAACTAGCGTGAACCTTAGCAAGTGTGTGTGGACTTAAAGTAATTAGTGCCAGCACACGAGGAGGGCCTAGTAGCAGAACTATTGGACATGTGCACAGTGGAACCTACCGCGGCGATATTGTAGAACCATTATTGGTTGGATTATAGTGATTGTGGAACGTAGTACCGTGGAGAAGAGCATTGTTAATACCCACTGTCGTTTGGATTTAACTACCTTGAAGATCTTACCTCGGGCTAGATTCGAGGACGAAGCTGGCTGGCTATCATCATTGCTATCGAGCATTGGATTACAGCTATTACCTTGCTACTGAGCACTTGGATTATAAAGACCGGATCCGTATGAGAACCCCTTTTCTTCAAGTGAACAGCCTGAGTATCCGTACCTTCTTCCTTCCTCTGGAGCTTACAACTCTGGGAGGATATCACCTGTCTCCAGCGGTACCCTCGTTTGCCCCCCTATATTGCCATCCCACGCCAGGCGGCGTTTGGTCTAGTATACCTAGCCTAGGAATTATTCATTCCCACTGACTTTGCTACTTGCTGACTTTCTAATATCATTCGCCATAAAAGAGCGACCAAGTCATTCCCATTTGTATTGGCTGCATAATAATAAATACTGTAAATGATATCTCCTTGTCACTGTGCCGTCTATTCTGAGTGTCTGCCATATTTAACTGTACTGTCTGGCAAGTAATAATAATAATATGTAGTAGTGGTTTAATCTATCACAATCTTTAATACAGTCAGGGTTTTGTAACCCCTCAGTTACAGGTTGGAATATCCCATGCTCAACACTGGTCATTTATTTTGTGTGGAAATACTCGTGGACGTGACCTAATAATTCCTCTGCTCTCGCGTGCCACCAACATCAACAGAAGCTGTTATTTCCAGCTCATTTCAGGACATCTGAGGCAGGCACGGGTGGTAGAGTCGACTAAATTAGCCAAAAAAGCAGTGGGTGACTCTCTCGTATTGTGCCTGGGGGAAAGACCCAAGGCTCTCTCTCTCTCTGTGGCACCACTTAAAACGACGCCCGCGTGGGTCTGTGTTGTTGGAGGAGAGCAGATGTATGGAAGGGCCCTCGTCCAGGAGTCACGCTCTGCGCTCGGAACAAACAAGAGCGGGAGCCAAGCGGGCGCGGGGGGGGGGGTACACTATGGTACACACGGACACGGGGGTACACACAACGTGGCCGTGTTGTAACAGCAGCCAGCGGGACATTCCAGAATCTGCCTTTCGTTCGGAGTACCCTGCGGTTTTGATTGATTGATTGAAAACTTTAATTAACAGATTGCAGAATGGGTACAATACAAGGGTGTAAAGTACTTGAGTAATTGTACTTCGTTACAATACTTAAGTACTGTTTTTGGGGATTTGTACTTTACTCGAGTATTATTAGGTTTGTATACTTGTACTTTTACTCAATTACATTTCAGAGGAAAAAAAACATACTTTTTACTCCTTACATTTAAAATGCAGACCTACAAAGTACAAATCTCGCAGGTCCAACCATTTTAATATTTGTTTCTCTGGCCGAACTAACGTTAACGTTATTAATCCTGCGGCCGCACTTTATTTAAAAAGAGCCAAGCAAATCCTCATCAATGGGAAATGAACCCGCCCATACCCATGCTGATTGGTCCTTGTGCGAGACTAGAAAGCGGGGATCTTTAATTAAACACCTGCTATCAGAAGAATAGACAGTCAGAGTGACAAGCTACAGAAGATGGCCACAAACGATAGTACGAGTGATGAAGAGGACGAAACGGAACATTTCATTGCCCCGGAATAATTTCTTTGTTTACTTTAACTTTTTAGTACATTTAGTACATTTAGTACATTTAAAAATAGAAACGTTTTGAGTTTTACTCAAGTGTGTTTGATTTTGAGACGGTACGCATACTTTCACTTAAGTATAATTTCTGTGTACTTTTTACACCCCTGGTACAATACAGTACGGCACAATACACACAATTGTTAAGGGGATGCAGACCAGAGAAAGACTTTCGTCTTGTTTACATCAGGGTCCCCCATTTTCACTTCATCAGGACATTTATGACATCTATGAATCTACGAATCTAACGGTCGCCATGACGACACACAGCTGGTTCCTTTAGTCCTGTCGCTAGTAGGCCACGCGATTGCTTGACGTGGCGAGTTGTTGATTTTTATATTTCATTCAACCTGGAAGTAAACTAGGTTCAATTTGACCCAATCGACGCTTTTTGCTTTATTGTTATTTTCTTTTCAATCTAATATTTGTTCATTATTGTAGCTATTATTAATCTGTTATTGCTCTTGAATTAAACATTGGTTTGTGCTCCCAGACAACACGGGTCAAAAGACACTACACTTCAATGGTCAACTTTTACTCTTAACCTTTAACCTTTAAGTTACCTTTTGCTCCATCATTTCTTTTTAAAAACAATATTTTATTGAAGCAATTGCAGATGTAGTATGCACAAACAGAAGGCATTTCCTGCTCCATCATTAAACTGTACATTAATTGTAAATCATTCATTGTAAATGCTTTATCACCTGCTGTGTGCGCTACATAAAAACACTTTTGTCTTTGAAGGACAGACGTTTACTGACTGAAATACAGCCTATTATTCTTGCTATTGCATTTTTACCCCCGCTCCCAAAATAGGTGCTATTTAAAAAAAAAAATAGCCTAGAATTTTCATTCTCATTTGGTGAACTACAATTGACCATATTCACACGGCGGCCATTTTGCTCTTATGTCATGCTCACGTTGGGATTTCCAAGCCGGAGAACAGGGTGGAAAGAAATGCCCAACCTGAGCAATGACATAAGAGCAAAATGGCAACCGTGTGAATATGGTCAATTAACGGTGCGGTTACATCTTTAATGTTTCGTTTTTGAATCAATACCAACTAAACCCGGTATACCATTAGGTTACATAACATCAATCAAACTAGACTAAACTAAACTAAGACCAAACGGTATAATGAGTGCCGTCATTCGGATGAGACGCTAAACCGAGGTCCTGACTAAATTCGGTCATTAAAGAACCCAGGGCGCCTATCGCAAAGAGTAGAGGGCTCCCCGACGTTCCTGGCCAAATTCCCAATCAGGTCTCTGACATCATTCAAGTTTCAAGTTTCTTTAATAGTTGTCATACAGAAGTACAGAATACTTTCATACAAAATGCTTCTTACTGTTACGTTCCAGAGACTGTGCTAGACAAGATAGTATCAAATAACATAGTATAGCATGTAATTTAGAAGAAGAAAATGAGGTCACAGTGTTCGGTATAGACATATGTACAATGTTCTGAGTTACCATATAATATACAATACTATGCAGTGTACTAATGTACAGTACTATATAGTGCAAAGCAGAAATGGGATGAGGTACAATTTAGGTACAATTTACAGTAAGGTGTACGGGTTGTAGTGCAATCCTTCATCAATAAATATAAAGTGTGGGGAGTGGGTGCTACAGTGTGTTTGTTTAAAGTGGGTGTGTGCTATAAAGTGTGTGGAGTGGGTGCTACAGTGTGTTTGTTTAAAGTGAGTGTGTGCGTGTGGATGTGTGTGCTATGTGCGTTTGGTGGTTGTTGTTGTGTAGTGTTCATTGTTCGTTTAGCAGCCTGATGGCCTGGGGATAGAAGCTTCTTCTGAGTCTTTCTGTGCTCGCCTTGAGACTCCGGTATCGCTTGCCTGACCGCAGCAGTTCAAAGAGGCAGTTGTTCGGGTGACTGGAGTCTTTAATGATTCTCTTAGCCTTGCCCTTGCAACGCTTGTTGTAAATGTTCTGGAGGGTGGGGAGCCCCCCTCCAATTGTGCGTTCGGCTGAACGTGTCACCCTTTGTAGTCTGCTTCGGTCTTGTGCAGTGCTATTCCCAAACCAGGAGGTGATGTTGCCGGTCAAGATGCTCTCTATTGTACATGAGAAGTTCTTAAGGATCTTCTGACTGACTTGGAACTTCCTTAGGCGCCTGAGGAAGTAGAGGCGTTGTCGTGCCTTCTTCACAACACTGTCAATGTGTGTGGTCCATGTCAAGTCCTCGGATATGTAGGCTCCGAGGTACTTAAAGCTGTTGACTCTCTCAACCGGTGCCCCGTCGATGCTGAGGGGGCTGTAGTCCTTGACCTCCTGAAGTCCACAATCATCTCCTTTGTTTTGCTGACGTTCAGGGAGAGGCTGTTTTCCTGGCACCATCCCGCCAGGACCTTGACCTCTTCCAGGTAGGCCCTCTCGTCGTTGGCAGAGATCAGGCCCACCACCACTGTGTCGTCAGCAAATTTGATGATTGTATTGCTACTCCGCTGAGCCACACAGTCGTGTGTGTACAGGGAGTAGAGGAGGGGACTCAGAACACAGCCCTGGGGGGCCCCTATGTTGAGGGTGATGGATGAGGAGGTGCAGTTGCCTGCTCTCACCACCTGGGGTCTGCCAGTCAGGAAGTCCAAGACCCACTGGCAGAGGTCATAGTTCAAGCCCAGGTCCCTGAGCTTGGCTATGAGTATGGAGGGGACTATGGTATTGAATGCCGAGCTGTAGTCGATGAATAGCATTCTCACATAGTTCCTCTGCCTCTTGTCCAGGTGTGATGCTGCTGTGTGCAGCACATGGGCTATGGCGTCCTCCGTGGACCTGTTGGGGCGGTATGCAAATTGCAGGGGGTCCATGTTGATGGGGAGGGAGGAGCAGATGTAGCCCTTTACTAGCTTCTCAAAGCACTTCATGGCTATGGAGGTGAGAGCTACAGGGCGGTAGTCGTTGAGGCAAGCAGGCTTGGATTTTTTGGGTACAGGGATAATAGTGGACTTCTTCAGGCAGGTGGGGATGACAGCCTGTTCTAAGGACAGGTTAAATATGTCAGTGAATACTGGAGCCAGTTGGTCGGCACAGACTTTTAGGACGCGGCCGGGGATGCCGTCCGGACCTGCTGCCTTCCTGATATTAACTTTTTTAAAGGTCCGCCTCACCTCATGCTCTGTTACCCTGAACACTGCGCCTCCATCAGCAGCCGACCCCCCCCCCCCCCCATTGCCGTGGCTTGTGAGCTGGTGTTGTTGTTACCAGCATCAAACCTCGCATAGAAGGTATTGAGGTCATTTGCTAAGGAGATGTCACTGTTCAGTTTGAGGGAGGCGCCTTTGTAGTCTGTCATCGTTTTGAGCCCCTGCCACATATCTCTAGAGTCAGCTTGTTCAAACTGGAGTTCAATTTTATCCCTGTAGCGCCGTTTGGCCTCTGACACTGTCCTCCTTACGTTGTATCGCGCCACCTTGTGGTCATTCATGTTGCCTGCCACTAGGCCGTCGTTGTATGCTTTGGTGCGCTCTCTCAGAGCTTCACGGACGGATTTGTCTACCCAGGGTTTTTGATTTGGGTAAACTCTCATTTTGGTAGGCCAACTAATCATCCCTTCGCCTTAATTGGCTGATATCAATCCCTGTCTCCAGAGCCGTTCAGCCATTGTGTAGTGTGATGTGTATGGCAGCCATTGAGCCTGCGTAGTGCAAGGTTGGGTGCTGCTACCAGTGGTGGTGAAGGAGGCAATTCCCACCCTACATTGTAAAAAGCGCTTTGAGTGTCTATAGAAAAACAGAAAAGCGCTATATAAATGCAATTAATTATTATTATTATTATTATTATTATTATTATTATTATTATTATTATTATTATTATTATTATTATTATTATTATTATTATTATTATTATTATTATTATTATTATTATTATTATTATTATTATTATTATTATTATTATTATTATTATTATTATTATTATTATTATTATTATTATTATTATTATTATTATTTAACACAGCCTCCTGGAGCGTCCGTCCGGCCGGCACTGTGGGATTTGGTAAACGATGTCTTAATTGAAAGGCCACAACATGTGACATGGAGAGGTGGGGGGGTGAGGCAGGGCTCACAGGGGCTGCGTGGTGAGCAGGGCAGGGCTGTGAGAGAGTGAAGAGGCGTTGAGTGAGTGCCAACAGTATCAGCCTCTCACAGATGTGCCGTGATTGATGCTCTGTGTACGTCTCGTCGCCCCGACCTCCGGACAACATGTTGGTTTGGTTGTTGATCACACTCCCTGTTTGGACGCAGCCGCTCCTCTGACACAGCGATATATCACGAGCGAGCCCCGTGCATTACTGCCTGCTATGGGCATTTCTTTTTTCTTCTCTCTGTGTGCTTTTTCCGCGTGCACTTTGTCCGGTTTGTATGACATTCGCCGCGTCTAATTGACTCGTGTTTATATACCAGAACTGAGAAGCCCCAGATTATTTTGCTCATTTTGTTTACACTGTTTATTTTGTTCATATTTTTTTATATTCAGTATTCAGAGTTAATTATATTGTTTACACTGTTTATTCGTTCTCATGTTTTTTTATATTCAGATCTCACTTTATTGCCTATATTTATGTATTTCTACTATTACCCTGCCCATACCTGTACCCCCCCCCCCTCCCCATGCTGCTTTGACGCCCACATTTCCCCCAAGGGGATCAATTGAGGAATATTTTATCTTATTTTATCTTATCTTGTCTCAAATCAGTGTAGGACTGGCTTTCACACAACGTACACAGCAGCTGGGGTATGAAAATAATGGTCCTGCTTGAAAAATTCCTAATCAAACGACAATAAAACATAAATTATCTGTTCTTTTGAGCAATTGCCATCCAATAATGAACTCACAACAGCAGCTTAATTTCCCATCCCACTGAGAAATAATCATCAACATTAATGCGACGCACAATCTCCTACGTTTCTCACTGTTGTCGGGGCGACCGGAACATTCCCCACTTTATCCAGGGTCACCCGCGGGGGCGGTTTGGTAACTCCTGACGGGGACCAACGATTACCGCCCAATTATAGCCCGCCCGCGCCGCCGCGGTAATCAAAATGCAAAAACCCCACTTGCAAAATAATCGATTCACTGACAATCATGTGACGGAAATAAAATAAAATTGAAGAGTCGGATTGAAAATTAATGTTTAATGTTCCCTCATAAAACAGTCATGCTTTTGCCCTGATTTAACATACAACCGTCTAATAATCCTGCTCTTGATTATAGTTTTGGCAATGACAAATGAATGATGTCACCGTCCCCTGAAATAGGGGGGGGGGGGGGGGGGGGTGACATCCCTGTGGGGCCTAAAAGGAAGCACTTAGGGGACAATTAAATAATTAATACAAGTTTTATATCCATTTTAAACCTCCAAATTATGTTTTACCATATATCTGCGATCTGCACACCGTTGAGGAACACCCCTGTCAGCAAAAGCTTCACGTGTAGTAAATCTTTGTGAAGGTGGGACTGTGTGGCTGCAGAACCCTATACTACATAACCTTTACCCCCCTCTGTTCCCTGGAGAACCCTACTACATAACCTTTACCTCCCTCTGTTCCCTGGAGAACCCTACTACATAACCTTTACCTCCCTCTGTTCTCTACACACCTGGAGAACCCTACTACATAACCTTTACCTCCCTCTGTTCTCTACACCTGGAGAACCCTACTACATAACCTTTACCTCCCTTTGTTCACTACACCTGGAGAACCCTACTACATAACCTTTACCTCCCCCTGTTCTCTACACACCTGGAGAACCCTACTACATAACCTTTACCTCCATCTGTTCTCTACACACCTGGAGAACCCTACTACATAACCTTTACCTCCCTCTGTTCTCTACACACCTGGAGAACCCTACTACACAACCTTTACTTCCCTCTGTTCTCTTACACCTGGAGAACCCTACTACATAACCTTTACCTCCCTCTGTTTTCTACACACCTGGAGAACCCTACTACATAACCTTTACCCCCCTCTGTTCTCTACACACCTGGAGAACCCTACTACATAACCTTTACCTCCCTCTGTTCTCTACACACCTGGATAACCCTACTACACAACCTTTACCTCCCTCTGTTCTCTTACACCTGGAGAACCCTACTACATAACCTTTACCTCCCTCTGTTCTCTACACACCTGGAGAACCCTACTACATAACCTTTACCTCCCTTTGTTCTATACACCTGGAGAACCCTACTACATAACCTTTACCCCCCTCTGTTCTCTACACACCTGGAGAACCCTACTACATAACCTTTACCTCCCTCTGTTCTCTTCACACCTGGAGAACCCTACTACATAACCTTTACCCCCCATTTGTTCTCTACACACCTGGAGAACCCTACTACATAACCTTTACCTCCCCCTGTTCTCTACACACCTGGAGAACCCTACTACATAACCTTTACCTCCCCCTGTTCTCTACACACCTGGAGAACCCTACTACATAACCTTTACCTCCCTCTGTTCTCTACATACCTGGAGAACCCTACTACATAACCTTTACCTCCATTTGTTCTCTACACACCTGGGGAACCCTACTACATAACCTTTACCTCCCTCTGTTCTCTACACACCTGGAGAACCCTACTACATAACCTTTACCCCCCTCTGTTCTCTACACACCTGGAGAACCCTACTACATAACCTTTACCTCGCTCTGTTCTCTACGCACCTGGAGAACCCAACTACATAACATTTACCTCCATCTGTTCTCTACACCTGGAGAATCCTACTACATAACCTTTACCTCCCTCTGTTCACTACACCTGGAGAACCCTACTACATAACTTTTACCTCCCTCTGTTCTCTACACACCTGGAGAACCCTACTACATAACCTTTACCCCCCTCTGTTCTCTACACACCTGGAGAACCCTACTACATAACCTTTACCTCCCTCTGTTCTCTACACACCTGGAGAACCCTACTACATAACCTTTACCTCCCTCTGTTCTCTTCACACCTGGAGAACCCTACTACATAACCTTTACCTCCCTCTGTTCTCTACACCTGGAGAACCCTACTACATAACCTTTACCTCCCTCTGTTCTCTACACACCTGGAGAACCCTACTACATAACCTTTACCTCCCTCTGTTCTCTACACACCTGGAGAACCCTACTACATAACCTTTACCTCCCTCTGTTCTCTACACACCTGGAGAACCCTACTACATAACCTTTACCTCCCTCTGTTCACTACACCTGGAGAACCCTACTACATAACCTTTACCTCCCTCTGTTCTCTACACCTGGAGAAACCTACTACATAACCTTTACCTACCTCTGTTCTCTTCTACACCTGGAGAACCCTACTACATAACCTTTACCTCCCTCTGTTCTCTACACCTGGAGAACTCTACTACATAACCTTTACCTCCCTCTGTTCTCTACACACCTGGAGAACTCTACTACATAACCTTTACCTCCCTCTGTTCTCTACACACCTGGAGAACCCTACTACATAACCTTTACCTCGCTCTGTTTTCTATACACCTGGAGAACCCTACTACATAACCTTTACCTCCCTCTGTTCTCTACACACCTGGAGAACCCTACTACATAACCTTTACCTCCCTCTGTTCTCTACACACCTGGAGAACCCTACTACATAACCTTTACCTCCCTCTGTTCCCTGGAGAACCCTACTACATAACCTTTACCTCCCTCCGTTCTCTACACCTGGAGAACCCTACTACATAACCTTTACCTCCCTCTGTTCTCTACACCTGGAGAACCCTACTACATAACCTTTACCTCCCTCTGTTCTCTACACACCTGGAGAACCCTACTACATAACCTTTACCTCCCTCTGTTCTCTACACCTGGAGAACCCTACTACATAACCTTTACCTCCCTCTGTTCTCTTACACCTGGAGAACCCTACTACATAACCTTTACCTCCCTCTGTTCCCTGGAGAACCCTACTACATAACCTTTACCCCCCTCTGTTCCCTGGAGAATGCTACTACATAACCTTTACCTCCCTCTGTTCTCTACACACCTGGAGAACTCTACTACATAACCTTTACCTCCCTCTGTTCTCTACACACCTGGAGAACCCTACTACATAACCTTTACCTCGCTCTGTTTTCTATACACCTGGACAACCCTACTACATAACCTTTACCTCCCTCTGTTCTCTACACACCTGGAGAACCCTACTACATAACCTTTACCCCCCTCTGTTCTCTACACACCTGGATACCCCTACTACATAACCTTTACCTCCCTCTGTTCTCTACACACCTGGAGAACCCTACTACATAACCGTTACCTCCCTCTGTTCTCTACACACCTGGAGAACCCTACTACATAACCTTTACCTCCCTCTGTTCTCTACACACCTGGAGAACCCTACTACATAACCTTTACCTCCCTCTGTTCTCTACACACCTGGATAACCCTACTACATAACCTTTACCTCCCTCTGTTCTCTACACACCTGGAGAACCCTACTACATAACCTTTACCTCGCTCTGTTTTCTATACACCTGGACAACCCTACTACATAACCTTTACCTCCCTCTGTTCTCTACACACCTGGAGAACCCTACTACATAACCTTTACCCCCCTCTGTTCTCTACACACCTGGATACCCCTACTACATAACCTTTACCTCCCTCTGTTCTCTACACACCTGGAGAACCCTACTACATAACCGTTACCTCCCTCTGTTCTCTACACACCTGGAGAACCCTACTACATAACCTTTACCTCCCTCTGTTCTCTACACACCTGGAGAACCCTACTACATAACCTTTACCTCCCTCTGTTCTCTACACACCTGGATAACCCTACTACATAACCTTTACCTCCCTCTGTTCTCTACACACCTGGAGAACCCTACTACATAACCTTTACCTCCCTCTGTTCTCTTACACCTGGAGAACCCTACTACATAACCTTTACCTCCCTCTGTTCCCTGGAGAACCCTACTACATAACCTTTACCTCCCTCCGTTCTCTACACCTGGAGAACCCTACTACATAACCTTTACCTCCCTCTCTTCTCTACACCTGGAGAACCCTACTACATAACCTTTACCTCCCTCTGTTCTCTACACACCTGGAGAACCCTACTACATAACCTTTACCTCCCTCTGTTCTCTACACCTGGAGAACCCTACTACATAACCTTTACCTCCCTCTGTTCTCTTACACCTGGAGAACCCTACTACATAACCTTTACCTCCCTCTGTTCCCTGGAGAACCCTACTACATAACCTTTACCCCCCTCTGTTCCCTGGAGAACCCTACTACATAACCTTTACCTCCCTCTGTTCTCTACACACCTGGAGAACCCTACTACATAACCTTTACCCCCATCTGTTCTCTACACCTGGAGAACCCTACTACATAACCTTTACCTCCCTCTGTTCGCTACACCTGGAGAACCCTACTACATAACCTTTACCTCCCTCTGTTCTCTACACACCTGGAGAACCCTACTACATAACCTTTACCTCCCTCTGTTCTCTACACACCTGGAGAACCCTACTACATAACCTTTACCTCCCTCTGTTCTCTACACCTGGAGAACCCTACTACATAACCTTTACCTCCCTCTGTTCTCTTACACCTGGAGAACCCTACTACATAACCTTTACCTCCCTCTGTTCTCTACACACCTGGAGAACCCTACTACATAACCTTTACCTCCCTCTGTTCTCTACACCTGGATAACCCTACTACCTAACCTTTACCTCCCCCTGTTCTCTACACCTGGAGAACCCTACTACACAACCTTTACCTCCCTCTGTTCTCTACACCTGGAGAACCCTACTACATAAGCTTTACCTCCCTCTGTTCTCTTACACCTGGAGAACCCTACTACATAACCTTTACCTCCCTCTGTTCTCTACACCTGGAGAACCCTACTACATAACCTTTACCTCCCTCTGTTCCCCGGAGAACCCTACTACATAACCTTTACCTCCCTCTGTTCCCTGGAGAACCCTACTACATAACCTTTACCTCCCTCTGTTCTCTACACACCTGGAGAACCCTACTACATAACCTTTACCTCCCTCTGTTCTCTACACACCTGGAGAACCCTACTACATAACCTTTACCTCCCTCTGTTCTCTACACACCTGGAGAACCCTACTACATAACCTTTACCTCCCTCTGTTCTCTACAGTACCTGGAGAACCCTACTACATAACCTTTACCTCCCTCTGTTCTCTTACACCCGGAGAACCCTACTACATAACATTTACCTCCCTCTGTTTTATACACCTGGAGAACCCTACTACATAACCTTTACCTCCCTCTGTTCTCTACACACCTGGAGAACCCTACTACATAACCTTTACCTCCCTCTGTTCCCTGGAGAACCCTACTACATAACCTTTACCTCCCTCCATTCTCTACACCTGGAGAACCCTACTACATAACCTTTACCTCCCTCTGTTCTCTACACCTGGAGAACCCTACTACATAACCTTTACCTCCCTCTGTTCTCTACACACCTGGAGAACCCTACTACATAACCTTTACCTCCCTCTGTTCTCTACACCTGGAGAACCCTACTACATAACCTTTACCTCCCTCTGTTCCCTGGAGAACCCTACTACATAACCTTTACCCCCCTCTGTTCCCTGGAGAACCCTACTACATAACCTTTACCTCCCTCTGTTCTCTACACCTGGAGAACCCTACTACATAACCTTTACCTCCCTCTGTTCTCTACACACCTGGAGAACTCTACTACATAACCTTTACCTCCCTCTGTTCTCTACACACCTGGAGAACCCTACTACATAACCTTTACCTCGCTCTGTTTTCTATACACCTGGACAACCCTACTACATAACCTTTACCTCCCTCTGTTCTCTACACACCTGGAGAACCCTACTATATAACCTTTACCCCCCTCTGTTCTCTACACACCTGGATACCCCTACTACATAACCTTTACCTCCCTCTGTTCTCTACACACCTGGAGAACCCTACTACATAACCGTTACCTCCCTCTGTTCTCTACACACCTGGAGAACCCTACTACATAACCTTTACCTCCCTCTGTTCTCTACACACCTGGAGAACCCTACTACATAACCTTTACCTCCCTCTGTTCTCTACACACCTGGATAACCCTACTACATAACCTTTACCTCCCTCTGTTCTCTACACACCTGGAGAACCCTACTACATAACCTTTACCTCCCTCTGTTCTCTTACACCTGGAGAACCCTACTACATAACCTTTACCTCCCTCTGTTCCCTGGAGAACCCTACTACATAACCTTTACCTCCCTCCGTTCTCTACACCTGGAGAACCCTACTACATAACCTTTACCTCCCTCTCTTCTCTTACACCTGGAGAACCCTACTACATAACCTTTACCTCCCTCTGTTCCCTGGAGAACCCTACTACATAACCTTTACCCCCCTCTGTTCCCTGGAGAACCCTACTACATAACCTTTACCTCCCTCTGTTCTCTACACACCTGGAGAACCCTACTACATAACCTTTACCCCCATCTGTTCTCTACACCTGGAGAACCCTACTACATAACCTTTACCTCGCTCTGTTCGCTACACCTGGAGAACCCTACTACATAACCTTTACCTCCCTCTGTTCTCTACACACCTGGAGAACCCTACCACATAACCTTTACCTCCCTCTGTTCTCTACACACCTGGAGAACCCTACTACATAACCTTTACCTCCCTCTGTTCTCTACACCTGGATAACCCTACTACCTAACCTTTACCTCCCCCTGTTCTCTACACCTGGAGAACCCTACTACACAACCTTTACCTCCCTCTGTTCTCTACACCTGGAGAACCCTACTACATAAGCTTTACCTCCCTCTGTTCTCTTACACCTGGAGAACCCTACTACATAACCTTTACCTCCCTCTGTTCTCTACACCTGGAGAACCCTACTACATAACCTTTACCTCCCTCTGTTCCCCGGAGAACCCTACTACATAACCTTTACCTCCCTCTGTTCCCTGGAGAACCCTACTACATAACCTTTACCTCCCTCTGTTCTCTACACACCTGGAGAACCCTACTACATAACCTTTACCTCCCTCTGTTCTCTACACACCTGGAGAACCCTACTACATAACCTTTACCTCCCTCTGTTCTCTACACACCTGGAGAACCCTACTACATAACCTTTACCTCCCTCTGTTCTCTACAGTACCTGGAGAACCCTACTACATAACCTTTACCTCCCTCTGTTCTCTTACACCTGGAGAACCCTACTACATAACATTTACCTCCCTCTGTTTTATACACCTGGAGAACCCTACTACATAACCTTTACCTCCCTCTGTTCTCTACAGTACCTGGAGAACCCTACTACATAACCTTTACCTCCCTCTGTTCTCTTACACCTGGAGAACCCTACTACATAACATTTACCTCCCTCTGTTTTATACACCTGGAGAACCCTACTACATAACCTTTACCTCCCTCTGTTCTCTACACACCTGGAGAACGCTACTACATAACCTTTACCTCCCCCTGTTCTCTACACCTGGAGAACCCTACTACATAACCTTTACCTCCCTCTGTTCTCTACACACCTGGAGAACCCTACTACATAACCTTTACCTCCCTCTGTTCTCTACAGTACCTGGAGAACCCTACTACATAACCTTTACCTCCCTCTGTTATCTTACACCTGGAGAACCCTACTACATAACATTTACCTCCCTCTGTTTTATACACCTGGAGAACCCTACTACATAACCTTTACCTCCCTCTGTTCTCTACAGTACCTGGAGAACCCTACTACATAACCTTTACCTCCCTCTGTTCTCTTACACCTGGAGAACCCTACTACATAACATTTACCTCCCTCTGTTTTATACACCTGGAGAACCCTACTACATAACCTTTACCTCCCTCTGTTCTCTACACACCTGGAGAACGCTACTACATAACCTTTACCTCCCCCTGTTCTCTACACCTGGAGAACCCTACTACATAACCTTTACCTCCCTCTGTTCTCTACACACCTGGAGAACCCTACTACATAACCTTTACCTCCCTCTGTTCTCTACACACCTGGAGAACGCTACTACATAACCTTTACCTCCCCCTGTTCTCTACACATGGAGAACCCTACTACATAACCTTTACCTCCCTCTGTTCTCTTACACCTGGAGAACCCTACTACATAACCTTTACCTCCCTCTGTTCTCTACACACCTGGAGAACCCTACTACATAACCTTTACCTCCCTCTGTTCTCTACACCTGGATAACCCTACTACCTAACCTTTACCTCCCCCTGTTCTCTACACCTGGAGAACCCTACTACACAACCTTTACCTCCCTCTGTTCTCTACACCTGGAGAACCCTACTACATAAGCTTTACCTCCCTCTGTTCTCCTACACCTGGAGAACCCTACTACATAACCTTTACCTCCCTCTGTTCTCTACACCTGGAGAACCCTACTACATAACCTTTACCTCCCTCTGTTCCCCGGAGAACCCTACTACATAACCTTTACCTCCCTCTGTTCCCTGGAGAACCCTACTATATAACCTTTACCTCCCTCTGTTCTCTACACACCTGGAGAACCCTACTACATAACCTTTACCTCCCTCTGTTCTCTACACACCTGGAGAACCCTACTACATAACCATTACCTCCCTCTGTTCTCTACACACCTGGAGAACCCTACTACATAACCTTTACCTCCCTCTGTTCTCTACAGTACCTGGAGAACCCTACTACATAACCTTTACCTCCCTCTGTTCTCTTACACCTGGAGAACCCTACTACATAACATTTACCTCCCTCTGTTTTATACACCTGGAGAACCCTACTACATAACCTTTACCTCCCTCTGTTCTCTACACACCTGGAGAACCCTACTACATAACCTTTACCTCCCTCTGTTCTCTACACACCTGGAGAACGCTACTACATAACCTTTACCCCCCCCTGTTCTCTACACCTGGAGAACCCTACTACATAACCTTTACCTCCCTCTGTTCTCTACACACCTGGAGAACCCTACTACATAACCTTTACCTCCCTCTGTTCTCTACACACCTGGAGAACCCTACTACATAACCTTTACCTCCCTCTGTTCTCTACAGCACCTGGAGAACCCTACTACATAACCTTTACCTCCCTCTGTTCTCTTACACCTGGAGAACCCTACTACATAACATTTACCTCCCTCTGTTTTATACACCTGGAGAACCCTACTACATAACCTTTACCTCCCTCTGTTCTCTACACACCTGGAGAACCCTACTACATAACCTTTACCTCCCTCTGTTCTCTACACACCTGGAGAACGCTACTACATAACCTTTACCTCCCTCTGTTCTCTACACCTGGAGAACCCTACTACATAACCTTTACCTCCCTCTGTTCTCTTACACCTGGAGAACCCTACTACATAACCTTTACCTCCCTCTGTTCTCTTACACCTGGAGAACCCTACTACATAACCTTTACCTCCCTCTGTTCTCTTACACCTGGAGAACCCTACTACATAACCTTTACCTCCCTCTGTTCTCTTACACCTGGAGAACCCTACTACATAACCTTTACCTCCCTCTGTTCTCTACACCTGGAGAACCCTACTACATAACCTTTATCTCCCTCTGTTCTCTTACACCTGGAGAACCCTACTACAGAGAACCCAGAGCGCTGTATTGGAGAAAAAAAAACAGACTTCATTTGTCTCGCCGATGCCTTCGACTTGTTGGGGATTAATTTAGACGGCGATGATTATCTCCAACGTGATCAATTTGCCTTCTGGCAGCATCCAGGTCAGCCGGAGAGCAACGTGACAGTAGGTGGCACCACTGCTGGCAGCATCCTGGTCAGGCGGAGAGCAACGTGACAGTAGGTGGCACCACTGCTGGCAGCATCCAGGTCAGCCGGAGAGCAACGTGACAGTAGGTGGCACCACTGCTGGCAGCATCCAGGTCAGCCGGAGAGCAACGTGACAGTAGGTGGCACCACTGCTGGCAGCATCCAGGTCAGCCGGAGAGCAACGTGACAGTAGGTGGCACCACTGCTGGCAGCATCCTGGTCAGCCGGAGAGCAACGTGACAGTAGGTGGCACCACTGCTGGCAGCATCCAGGTCAGCCGGAGAGCAACGTGACAGTAGGTGGCACCACTGCTGGCAGCATCCAGGTCAGCCGGAGAGCAACGTGACAGTAGGTGGCACCACTGCTGGCAGCATCCAGGTCAGCCGGAGAGCAACGTGACAGTAGGTGGCACCACTGCTGGCAGCATCCAGGTCAGCCTGAGAGCAACGTGACAGTAAATGACTGCTTTGGCTGCTTTCTTTATATAACATATTTTATCCAAATCGCCTTACAATTAGTTCCTCACATTTTACCCGTTCACTCACACATTCACACACCGACGGCGGAGGCGACCATGCAAGGTGCCGACCTGCTCATCGGGAGCAATTAGGGGTTAAGTGTCTTGCTCAAGGACACATCGACACGCTGCCCGGGAGGAGCGGGAATCGAACCGGGAACCTCCGGATTGCCAGACGACTGCTCTACCTCCTGAGTCACTGTGGCCCAGTATACAGGTATACACATGTGTCCTCACTGTACGCTATACACACATGTCCTCACTGTACGGTATACACACGTGTCCTCACTGTACGGTATACACGCATGTACTCACTGTATGGTATACATGCATGTACTCACTGTACGGTATACACAAGTGTACTCACTGTACGGTATACACACATGTACTCACTGTACGGTATACACAAGTGTACTCACTGTACGGTATACACACGTATCCTCACTGTACGGTATACACGCATGTACTCACTGTACGGTATACACAAGTGTACTCACTGTACGGTATACACACATGTACTCACTGTACGGTATACACAAGTGTACTCACTGTGCCGTATACACACGTGTCCTCACTGTACGGTATACACAAGTGTACTCACTGTACGGTATACACAAGTATCCTCACTGTACGGTATACACGCATGTACTCACTGTACGGTATACACAAGTGTACTCACTGTACGGTATACACACGTATCCTCACTGTACGGTATACACGCATGTACTCACTGTACGGTATACACGCATGTACTCACTGTACGGTATACACAAGTGTACTCACTGTACGGTATACACACATGTACTCACTGTACGGTATACACAAGTGTACTCACTGTACGGTATACACACGTATCCTCACTGTACGGTATACACGCATGTACTCACTGTACGGTATACACAAGTGTACTCACTGTACGGTATACACACATGTACTCACTGTACGGTATACACAAGTGTACTCACTGTGCCGTATACACACGTGTCCTCACTGTACGGTATACACAAGTGTACTCACTGTACGGTATACACACGTATCCTCACTGTACGGTATACACGCATGTACTCACTGTACGGTATACACAAGTGTACTCACTGTACGGTATACACACATGTACTCACTGTACGGTATACACAAGTGTACTCACTGTGCCGTATACACACGTGTCCTCACTGTACGGTATACACACATATACTCACTGTACTGTATACACACATGTACTCACTGTACGATATACACGTGTGTACTCACTGTACGGTATACACGCGTGTACTCAATGTACGGTATACACACATGTCCTCACTGTATGGTATACACGCATGTACTCACTGTACGGTATACACATGTGTACTCACTGTACGGTATACACAAGTCTACTCACTGTACGTATACACACATGTACTCACTGTACGTATACACACATGTACTCACTGTACGGTATACACGCGTGTACTCACTGTACGGTATACATGTGTGTACTCATTGTACGGTATACATGCGTGTACTCACAGGAACAGCCACACGTCCTCATGTACCACCAGTGACCCAAGATAAGATAGGATATTCCTTTATTGATCCCCTTGGGGGAAATTCGGGAGCCTGATTGTTGCACGATATGTGGATAAAATGCCTTGAACCTTGACATCACCAAAACCTAAACAATAATTGAACCCCTGAACTGAAGAACCACATTATGTTTGTTTTGTTCCCATATATCGATAATGTTTTCAAACCTGATTATCTAAAGGTTGGTAAATGCTGTGTGTGCATTTGTAGTTTAGTAGAGGTTGAGTATTTTATGGGTTATGTGTCACATTTGCAGTCATAAATTGTTTAGATTGACCTTCCACCTTCAAATACACGGTCAAAATATGGTTATTCTTGTATTTTATTTTTTTATAATTTTTTAAACAAACATATAAACAAACATGACAACACACGATAAGATATACAAGCATTAATTAACAGTGCATATCCAATGAAATCACCATTTAGTTAAATGTCTTATACAGGATATACCCCTAATACCTGTTATCTAGTACCCTACACACATATGCTCTAGCTCGTACCCCCCCTCCCGGACCCCCCATTGGATAATCCATCCATTATAACTTGTTCCTACCAGACACTACCTTTATATGCTAGCTTTTATTCTCTCCACCACTTCTAACCACATTGTCATTTTGGATTCATTGAGACCCAAAATTCTTGCTGTAGATATTTCTTGATAAATCACATCGAGATATGTAAGAATCCAGACCTTCCGGCAATTTTTTTCCGGTTGAAACCATCGTGATGCTATCAGCTTTTTAGCCACTGTGATACCAGATAAAACCAATCTCTTTAGCTGTGGATGTACTGCACACTCAAATACATCATTCAGCAGTAATACAGAGGGGTGTACAGGTATATTCAGAGTTAAGAGATTTGATAATTGTTGGGTCACTTCTTTCCAGAATATCTTAACTGGTGGGCAGTCCCAGTACATGTGCATAAATGTCCCCTCATCCCCATTTGTACATAAGGAGCATTTGGGGTCTTGTTTAAGACCCATTTTGTTCAGTCTTATAGGAGTTAAGTATGTCCTGTGAATATAGTTAAGATTGATTTGTTGATGGTCCGGGTTCCTTGATGCAAGTCGAACATTTGCCCAGGCTTCTTGCCAGTCAAAATCTATCTCCAGGTCTGGTATATCCCTCCTCCAGACTGAGTCTAGATGGAGGGTTTCATATGAGGATGTTAGTAATTGATGATAAAAATCTGAAACAAAACCTCTCGATGTCTCTCTTTCATAGAAGAATTTGTGGTATCTGTGGTGTACAATTGGTATCCTTAATGGAACACCGTGAGCCTTCAAACATGCCAATAACTGTGCGTAAAAATAATATGTGGACTTGGTGAGATAATTTTTTTTGCGTATTTCATCATAACTACAAAAACCCAGTTTGTTGAAAACATCTCCTAATGAGTGTATGCCTTGCTTTTCCCATCTAGGGAATCTTATAGGTTGTTTTCCAATCAAGAGTGCATTGTTATTGAATAAGGGAGTATGATTATGCCATTTCTGTGGGATAGAATATTTTTTTTGTGTTTCACGCCATATCCGGATCGCATGAGTAATTATGGGGCCAAATTTCCGTTCGCATTGCTTAATTGATAATTTGGTGTATACTATGTCCTTCAGCCTATGTGGAGCTACTATATTTTCTTCTAAATTTCTCCAGGATACTGATGCTTGGGGATCAAACCATGTTGTCAGTGGTCTTAAAGTGTACGCCTTAAAATAGTGGTAGAAATCTGGAAATGCCATACCACCGTCTGCTCTGTTTCTCTGTGCGGTGGATCTTTTTATACGTGGTGGTTTGTTATTCCAAATAAATTTGTATGTGGAGGAGTGTAATTCTTTCCAGTAACCCTCTGGAGGGGGTAACGGTAGCATTGAGCTGAAGAAGTTGATTCTAGGTAGGATGTCCATCTTAACTACTGATACCCGTGCCTGTACTGAGTTTTTGAGTTTTGACCACCTGTCAAGGTCGTATTTGATTTTGTTTTGGATTTTTACGTAATTGTGCTTCACCGTTTGGCTTATGGTAGGGAATATTTCAACTCCCAAACATCTAAAGTGTTTTACCATCGGTATCTCTTCTGGGATGGTTATATTTCTTTTTGCAGGGGCGTTAAGTGGGAGGAAGGCCGACTTCGACCAATTTATCCTAAATCCCGATAAATCTCCAAAGTCCTCAATCAGCTTGAGAAGATGAGGCAATGCGGTGTTGGGGTTTTGCATGAACAGTATTACGTCGTCCGCATATAAACTAATTTTATGTTGTGTGCCCTTGATTACGATTGGTTCTATGGATTGGGATTGTCTTATATATTGTGCTAGAGGCTCTAATGATAGTCCGGGACTAAGAGGGCAACCCTGTCTGGAAGAACGTGATACCGGAAAGATTTCGGAGGTGATTGTACCTGTTGTAATCATGGCCGATGGGTCTTTGTATAATACTTTAATCATATCAATGAATCCTTTTCCTAACCCCATCCTTTCTAATACTGCCCATAGATACGACCATTCCAACCTGTCAAAAGCTTTCATTGCATCCAGGGACAGCATCGCCTTAGGTGTGGTGTCGTCCTTGTTAGCATCTAGTACGTGTAGTAATCGTCTTATGTTATCAGTGATCAAGCGGCCTCTTATGAAGCCAGTTTGGTCCGGATGAATTAAAGACGTCATGTGCTTTTGTAGTCTGATGGCTAATACCTTAGAGTACAGTTTGATATCGGTTCCGAGCATAGGCGGCGCGTGGGCTTTAGGTGAGGGTAGGCTGTAATGGAAAGGCCCCCCGCGCGCAGCGGGAAAAATTTGACCTTTTATTTTTGGTTGCACGCAAACTGTCCTGGTTCTGATTTCATATACACACACACACTACTAGGCTATACTACAGCGAGCCCCACTCATTTATATATAGTGCAAATTAAGTGTTCAAATGAAGGCATCCAATAATATATTAACCATTGTCTTACCTTAATGCAGATAAATGCGACGTTTCGTCTTGGTGAGAAAGACCCTTCACAACTTGAATCACAAGTTGCAATGAAGTGAAAGTTTTTCGTAATTTAGATCTCATCATGCTTTGAAAACAATGTACATACAGTAGCTCTAAAAAGTTTCCACGATTTGATGAACTCGGACTCTCATCATGTCCTCTTAGAGCAAGCCCTTGTTTGCCAAGATAAAACAACATACAGCCTCAGGTGATCGGTAGTTATGCCCAGGGCCAGCCCGGTGCAGCTTCTAAATTACTTTGTTTATGCCTTGGAAAAATACCGTATATAGCTGGTGTTCGCTACAAAGCGATCGGCGGGCTGAAATTCAGAACACAGATGTTTGTTTTTTTACTCTGCCTGCGGGATCAGGATGATCATGTGAATGATGTGATGGCTACATTATTTAACCTGAGCCTATGCGTGATTGGTTACTGCCTGTACCTGGAATGTTAAACGCTGCCACCGATTGACACCTTCGTCGTTGACACCTCGGCCAGCCGACTGCAGCACAAGACACACACAATAGCCAGCAGCCTGCGCATATATTATATACATTTCAAGATTCCGAGGCATAGCCCCCCCTAGCCTTATATACGCGCCGCCTATGGTTCCGAGGAGGCTTAAGGGTCTATAATTACCGCACTCGGTGGGGTCTTTGTCTTTTTTAAGGAGGACTGTTATGAGTGCAATATTGTCGTGTTTATGGAAGTTCCCCTCATTGACTGAGTATAAAATCATATTTAGTAATAAGGGTCCAATTATGTCCCAACAAGAGAGGTACATTTCTGGTGGGATACCGTCTCTTCCAGGAGCCCTACCGCTTTGCATTTCAGATATGGCCTCCCTAAGTTCATCTAGTGTGATCGGTGTTTCTAACTGTCTAAAATATGGTTATTCTGAAGAGTTCAATTGAAAAAGGAAACGTCTGAAGTGATGAATATACTGTATATGATCCTGTCTCCAGTGGTACGTCTGACACGTGAGGTCTGTGTACATTCAAAGTGTGTCCAATATGAGAAGGATAGATAGATCAAGTCATTTTACGTTTTTATTTTCATGTATTTATTTTGCATACGTTAAAATATCGTGGCTGGTGGTGGATGAAAACTAAACGTAACGTTAGTGTTACAAAGGGTCAGATTAAACCGAATATATATATTTATTGCTTGAGATCCCATGTATAATATTTGTATATCGTTTGATATCCCTTGTATATTCTTTGTACATATACACGGAATATCCCTTTACCTAGGTACAGGCCAGACCATAATATTCGTTCTCCTATTGGACAGCGACCCCCTAGGCGCCACGGCCATACCCCCCAATGTCTAGTTCAAAGCCACCGCTAAGACATGTCTCAACATGCCCAGGTTTGCGCAGTAATACGAGACAGAACTGAGGTTGGCACTAGATTATTCATCTTACGTATAAATACGTTGCAGGTGGATACAGCAGTTAGTTACCCTCAAACGAGTTAACCCAACAAGTTGAAGCCTTCACCACGAGTCAACGACCAAGTGAAGTGAGCAACCTTGCGTCTAAATAGAGCACTTAGAACCGCGTGCGAATAGGATAGTAAAAGTGTCAGAGCTTAGTAAAATAACGTCAAGTTCGACCTAGTTAATGTGAAGTACCGTGCACAGGAGAATCTACACCGACGAATGCAGAGCCCCTTTCGGCTGGATTATTGCTTTGGTACTGTGGCTGCTGGAGCAGAGAACCGTCTACCCCGCTGCTGTGTGGGATCAACCCGTGAGGAGCATCACTCGAGCCCGTCTCTAGGAAGAGGCTGGCTGGCTTTCACCTATGCTGTCACGCATACTTGGATTATAGCTGCTGCTTTTGTCTGCCGATCGAGGGGAGTATATGTACCGACTCCCGTAGCTGGAGCTTATTGATTCCTCGTTGATCCTGACTTTTGCTCCCAAACATTCCTCCCCCCTGCTGGCTTACAACCGGAGGGAACCCCCTTAGTATCTCCAGCTGACCTACGAGTGTACCTTATATAATTCTTATGCTACAGGTGGTATTAATTATCCCCTTCGTAATATGCTCATGGACTTACGCTCTTGACCTATTCATGCACATTCTTCGCCTTACAAGCGCAACTCTAATTCTTAATAAATGTAAGATAATCTTGGTGCTCTTCTAATAAATATTACAAACAGTACTTTCCTTGTTAAGCCGTGTTATTGTGGGGGTGTTCATCTCATATACATGTGTACTGTATGGCCAGTAGTAATGTACATAACGCAGTAGTGGTTTAATGATACCATACTTATTCAATACAGTCAGGGAATTGTACCCCTCAGTTACAATTGGTCCTTCGAGCCGGAGCGTATCAGTGTAATATTTAATATAATATTAATATTGACATGGCCAGCGGTGAACACTACACAAACGGCTCTCCTAAGCTAGAACGCCCGCAGCGCAGACGGCAGCCACCTCCTTACCTAGAGGACTACGCTGCCAGTCTACTACCTAGCTTTATACAGACGTTAACTGCGGATAAAATAAATAAAGCGGATAGTAAAAGCATGTCAAACCCTACCGACCAGGCGACCCTGCCTGTAGAGACCCCAGTGGGTTCTAACGAAACTGACCAAGCCCACGGGGGGGACCAGGGGGGACATGACATGACTATACCCCCAGACAACGTCAACGGGACGGTCCCAGGAGAGCTCCAGGATAAAGAAAGCGCTCCAGGGACAGAACCCGACCCACTACCAGAAGAGAAGCGCGCCCAGAGAACAGATCTCCAACGAGCACTGCCAGAAGCCGATCACCTCCGTCGGTGTCTTCCCCCAGCGAAGCGGACAAGATGCTGGCGCAGGCATTCATCGCCACCCTGGCAGCCTCCACCGAACGCGATCGACTTCAGGGTGAACGCGATCGACTCCAAGCGCAACAGACGAGCGAGCGTGAACAAGCTGCAGACCAACGAGAGCGCTTTCACGCGCAACTCCAAGCGCAAGCCCTCAGTGAGCGCGAACACGCTGCAACCGAGCGAGAGCGCTTCCAGGCGCAACAAAGGAGTGAAGACGACCGCATAAGACTGGAGACCAGACGCCTTCAGACGGAAGAGAACATTGAAAGAGGCCGCGCCGATGCGCAGCACGCCGCCGCCAATGCACAGCGCGACGCCGCCAATGCCCACCGCGAAGCACAGCGCGACGCCGCCCATGCCCAGCGCGAAGCAGAGCGCGACCGGCTGCAGGCGCAGATGGTAGAACAATTGATCGCCATGGCGACACCCCCTCTCTCCGCACGGAGCTCCCGGAGATCATCACGACAAGGGTCTAGGGCACATTCCCCTACCCGACCAAGCGACCCGGGACCCCGCCAACAGGAGGATCCTGTCCACGTCTCCGAACCCCCTCCCCGACCGGTCCATACGAGACCCAGCAACCGGGAAGAACCGGCCTACGTCGCCGAGAGACTGAACAGAAGACTCCAGGACCTAGCAGAGGAAGAGGAAGAGGAAGAGGAGGAATGTCAAGCCGACCAGCAGCAACGTACTCTGGACCAGGAGGCCCAGTACAGCCCCGACCAGCAGCAACGTACTCTGGACCAGGAGGCCCAGTACAGCCCAGACGTCAGCCCCGAGGCACTGCGCTACAAACCCCCGACTCAACTCACGGGTGAGTTTGACGCACCGTCAGCACCGAGGAACAGCACCTGGGTACCCGGCCCCTGGTACCCACCAAGTACCAGCCCACGACGACACGTACGGGGAGACTCGCCCAGGAGGCCTCTCCCCCAACGCTCACCGATGTGCCAGCCATCCATGGCATCGTACCTTGGCACACCGACGTTCCCGGATTTTACACGCGAGGACAGAGCACAGTACACGGAGCTACGGATGTGCTTAGAGACTATGATGTCCGACGTCCCCGATGAGACGTACAAATATGCTATCCTCCTCAAGCACCTGAAGGTGCCCAGAGCGCATAATATAGCGCTGGCATATTCCAACTCAAGTACCCCATACACCGCGGCTCTAGTAGCCCTCGACCAGCGTTGTGGACGCATATGGGACTACGTGATACAGGAAATAAGAGATATCGACCGCCTCCCCCCAGCCAGAGACAACAGAGCATTGGATGACCTCTCTATCAAGGTACAGTCCCTGGTAGGGATGCTGGGGTCCCAAAAGGAAAAAGGGATATATGAACTGTACGCTAACTCTAATGTAGAAAGGATATTAGAGAAGCTCCCTCCCGCCCGACAAGAGCGATTCAGGCGGCAGAGAGACCACCGCGACCCCAACGGCCCAGAGGCATCCCTCCTAGACCTATCTGAGTTCCTCGCCAGGGAGGTCAGCAGCCTACGACTGGACACGTTCGTGTGGAGTGGACCAAGCCCAAGACCAGGACCTCGGGGATCAAATGATAACCGCCGGTCGGTGACCGTTATGCACCAAGCCGAATCAGTACCGCAGCACAAGAACCACAACACCCCCTCGATGAAAGAGGAGTGGAAGATTGAATGCCAGTACTGTGAAGGGGAACATCGGCTGTATCAATGCGACCCTTTCAAGAAGCTGACCACGGACGAGGTGAGTCAGTGGATCAAAGACCACCGCCGCTGCTTCCGCTGCGCGCGCAGCCATATGGCAGCTGAGTGCCGTTTGAAGAAGAAGTGCAGCAGGTGCGGCGGCGCCCACTTGGAGGTCCTGCATGACAGCAACAGGCGTCCGCCAGGACAACAAAGTGGGCCCGTCACGGTAATGTACCAGGCCGAGGCGGTGGCACCAGTACCGAAGATCCACCAGACCGCCCCCTACTGTACCTACTGCGACGGCGGACACTGGCTGGCACAGTGCGCCGAATATAAGACACTGAACCCCGTCCAAGTTGACCAGTGGCGTGAGGCGGCCCAGGCGGGCGCCGCTTACCGCGCAGCACTGTGCGGGGCCCACCAGAAGATCCAAGGCAACCGACCAACAGGAGTGCTCCATATAGACCAGCATAGCGGGACCCCCCGAGTGCTCATCAAAGTGGTCAGAGTGCTCCTGAGCTACGAGGACAAGGTCCTGGACACTTACGCCGTCCTAGACGATGGGTCTGAAAAGACTCTCCTCCTCGCTTCCGCCGCAGCCCAGTTGGGCCTGCGGGGTGACAAAGGAACAATGACCATACGTACCATCAGAAGAGACCAGAAGACCATAAAGGGTAAAAATGTCTCCTTCAAGATAGCAGCGGTGGACCAGCCCGAGAAGCAGTATAGTATTACCAACGTCTTCACCAGCCACGACATAGGCCTGTCTCAGTACACCTACCCCATCCCACAGCTGATGGCGAAGTATGTGCACCTACGTCAACTACCTATACCGCTTATCGACGGCGCCACACCGACCCTGCTCATCGGCTCAGACCATGCGGACCTCATTCTCCCAATTGAGGCGGCCCACATCGGACCCAAAGGATGCCCAGTCGCGGTTCAGACCCGACTGGGGTGGACGCTCCAGGGCCCCCTCTACGGACTTGACAGTCAACCCACGTCTACACGCTGCCTACACACAAAGGTGAGCGACACCGGCCACTCTCTCGTACAGCCCGTTGAGAGGCTATTGACACTAGGCGAGAGGCCTGTGAGAGAACCGTGGGCACAAGAGGGAGTTCCGAACTCCACCCCCCTCAGCTGCGCTCCAGACGTAGCTGACCTCGAACCCAGCACCCCAAGCGACTCCCTGATGGGGCGGCCGGAACCGGCCCCTCCTCAGACGGGGTACAGACCAAACAAGAGGAACAGACGGAGGATGTGGAGGCGCAGCCAAGCACAGATCAAAGTAGTCTCAGGCCCGCTTCCTCCTAACCCCCCTACCATCCCTTCCAGCCCGTCAGAAGCGGGTCAAGGACGGGGACAACTTAAAAGTGGACACAATCGTCATGATTATCGACCAGTCACTACCCCGAGCTATGTGGCCGGCCGGCCGCGTAAGCAAAGTGATCACTGGTGCCGACGGAAAGGTCAGAGCGGCAGAAGTGCTCGTCCAGGGGCGGACATAGACCCGACCCGTGGCGAGGCTGATAGAGTTGCCAAGGCTACCTGACTCCCGTGCTGACGACCATGACCCACTGACTTTGTGAATTGCCCTACTCCTCACAACGGACATTGAGTAGTGGACAAGACGGTTAATCTGTCTCTGCTTATCTAATTAGGTGCGGACTAATTAGGAGGCGGCTGTTACAAAGGGTCAGATTAAACCGAATATATATATTTATTGCTTGAGATCCCATGTATAATATTTGTATATCGTTTGATATCCCTTGTATATTCTTTGTACATATACACAGAATATCCCTTTACCTAGGTACAGGCCAGACCATAATATTCGTTCTCCTATTGGACAGCGACCCCCTAGGCGCCACGGCCATACCCCCCAATGTCTAGTTCAAAGCCACCGCTAAGACATGTCTCAACATGCCCAGGTTTGCGCAGTAATACGAGACAGAACTGAGGTTGGCACTAGATTATTCATCTTACGTATAAATACGTCGCAGGTGGATACAGCAGTTAGTTACCCTCAAACGAGTTAACCCAACAAGTTGAAGCCTTCACCACGAGTCAACGACCAAGTGAAGTGAGCAACCTTGCGTCTAAATAGAGCACTTAGAACCGCGTGCGAATAGGATAGTAAAAGTGTCAGAGCTTAGTAAAATAACGTCAAGTTCGACCTAGTTAATGTGAAGTACCGTGCACAGGAGAATCTACACCGACGAATGCAGAGCCCCTTTCGGCTGGATTATTGCTTTGGTACTGTGGCTGCTGGAGCAGAGAACCGTCTACCCCGCTGCTGTGTGGGATCAACCCGTGAGGAGCATCACTCGAGCCCGTCTCTAGGAAGAGGCTGGCTGGCTTTCACCTATGCTGTCACGCATACTTGGATTATAGCTGCTGCTTTTGTCTGCCGATCGAGGGGAGTATATGTACCGACTCCCGTAGCTGGAGCTTATTGATTCCTCGTTGATCCAGACTTTTGCTCCCGAACATTCCTCCCCCCTGCTGGCTTACAACCGGAGGGAACCCCCTTAGTATCTCCAGCTGACCTACGAGTGTACCTTATATAATTCTTATGCTACAGGTGGTATTAATTATCCCCTTCGTAATATGCTCATGGACTTACGCTCTTGACCTATTCATGCACATTCTTCGCCTTACAAGCGCAACTCTAATTCTTAATAAATGTAAGATAATCTTGGTGCTCTTCTAATAAATATTACAAACAGTACTTTCCTTGTTAAGCCGTGTTATTGTGGGGGTGTTCATCTCATATACATGTGTACTGTATGGCCAGTAGTAATGTACATAACGCAGTAGTGGTTTAATGATACCATACTTATTCAATACAGTCAGGGAATTGTACCCCTCAGTTACAGTTAGCGTTATCGCTTCGCCTTGCTAACGTTAGCTAGACTCCGTTGCTGAAATGGTTCCCCGGCCAACACATTACACAAGGAGTTGTGTTGGTTCCGCCCCATTCCGGTCTGCGTGATTCTACAATGAAAAGTCCAACTTTATCTCCCGTTATAGTTTTCCCCCAGATTTCATAATAAAACATAAGATGACATGGGATTTTATCTTTCCTTTCTATGGCATTTTTAAGACCTCTGAAAATGGATTTAAGACATTTTAAGACAAACTAAGGCCTTAATAATTGATAAACAAATTTAAGACCTTTTAAGACTTTTTAAGGATCCGCGGACACCCTGTAATTTAACTGAGAGGCAACATGCAGCGGACCGACATCACATACGTACAATATCTAAAGCTAGGATAACACACCTGTCCACATACACACACACACACACACACACACACACACACACACACACACACACACACACACACACGCACGCACACACGCACGCATGCACGCACGCACGCACTAGCAACAAGATAACAGTGTAAGAAACAGATCAAAACAAGAAGCAGGACTACTGATTTATATAATATATATATAATAATATATATAAACTACAGTTTATATTGTACATAGTCCTGTATATTGTGTGTTGTGTATTGTGTCCTATATGTTACATTTGTGTTTTTATATTGTCTAGAAGATCTTTTTATATACACCGTGGGAAGGGGGAACCTCATTTAAATTTTCTGTATGTCTTGCACAAATGTAAAACTGACAATAAAGTTAACTTCGATTAGTAGGACTTACTACCGTAGTGTATTCATAATTGTATCACTGTACACAATAATACTCTAGATACATTAGATTTAGGGATGCTCGATATTGGCTTTTTTTACCGATACCGATATTCCGATATTGTCCAACTCTTAATTTCCGATACCGATATCAACCGATATCAACCGATACCGATATATGCAGGGTTCCCCCCCCCCAAAAAACGGAATAATTTCAGGTAACTAATAATTTCACTGGATATATATATAACAAATATTGTTATTGTTTTTTTCTTTTTTTAAACCGATACCGATATTTTCCGATATCACATTTTACTGCCGATATCGGCCGATAATATTGGTTGGCCGATAATATCGGACATCCCTAATTAGATTAGCATATTTACTCAGTAGCTTTGTTATTTATATTAAATGTAATCACTTGTTACACTGTATTGTTACTGTAATGCACTTTACTGTTACATTTGCACTCTGGTTAGATGCCAACTTCTTTTCATTGTACTGTACTTGTGCTGTATAATGACAATACATTTGAATCTAATCTAATCTCTTTATTTACTGGTAGCATTCGAGTGTTCATGTAATTGTGTAATATTAAGGTTCCAGTATGTTGCTATGCTTTGCGTGTTGATGCAATCTGCTGGGCTATATATATTTTTTTTTTGTCCACTTTTTCTCCCATTTTCTTATTTTTTTTTATCCACTTTTTTTCCCATTTTTTTTATATTTTTCTCCCATCTCAATTTCGTATCATCCAATTCAACCCTCCCCTGTCACGGACGCTGTTTCTTGCCTCCCACAAGCCGGCTGCAATGTGGACTAAGTCATACATAGCACAAGTCCCCTCCGGTACTTGAGGTAACAGCAGTCGCATCTTTTCACCTGCGCAGCTCGATCTCTCAGTGGCGAGGAGTAACGCGTGGGAGGCTCACGCTGCCCCCGACACTTCCTGATTCTACTGCGCAGGCGCACCAACCGACCTGTAGGAGTCGCTGTCTACAACGCCCGATCCCCACCCTTCAGTTTCCCTCCCCGTAATACGGCCAATGTGTATTACTGTGGACGACCAGCTAAACTGAAAGCAAATGTGGAGCGCTGGGCTCGAACTGACGAGCCTAGCGTCTCCAGCATTTCGTGGCGAGTGCCTTGCCCACTACGCCATGTAGCCGCCCTTTTTCTCCCATTTTCTATATTTTCTCCCATCCCAATTTCGTATCATCCAATTCAACCCTCCCCTGTCACGAACGCTGTTTCTTGCCTCCCACAAGCCGGCTGCAATGTGGACTAAGTCATACATAGCACAAGTCCCCTCCGGTACTTGAGGTAACAGCAGTCGCATCTTTTCACCTGCGCAGCTCGATCTCTCAGTGGCGAGGAGTAACGCGTGGGAGGCTCACGCTGCCCCCGACACTTCCTGATTCTACTGCGCAGGCGCACCAACCGACCTGTAGGAGTCGCTGTCCACAACGCCCGATCCCCACCCATCAGTTTCCCACCCCCTAATACGGCCAATGTGTATTAGTATGAACGACCAGCTAAACTGAAAGCAATGTGGAGCGCTGGGCTCGAACAGGCAAGCCCAGCGTCTCCGTCATTCGTGGCGAGCGCCTTGCCCACTACGCCACGTAGCCACCCATTCTGCTGGGCTATATCTAAATGAATGATTCGATTAAATTAGATTCAAATGTATTGTCATCATACAGCACAAGTAGAGTACAACGAAAAGACTGCAAATGCAATAGTAATATACAATGTACAGGTGATTAAACTGGGTATAAAACATATAAACGAGTAATAGTGGTAATCAGATGTATGTACACAGTTGTAGTATTAAGATGTACAGTGATACAGGTTTAAAGACACTATGGTAGTAAGTCATACTGGCCAGCAGTGTAACTAGTAAGAGTAGGTAAGGGATATGTACAGATATAGATATACTATCTACAGATATGTAACAAGGGTTATATGCAGGTATGTATGGACCGATGTGGATACATATAGATATTTGGTAATCATAAATATATATATTTATATATACGGTATAAACAGCATTATATGCTATCATACAGAGTTATGGGTTAATCTAATCCAATCTAAAAGAGAACAGGTAAGCCACATTCTTTACATATAATGTAGTGTCCAATACCACAGTTGATTGGGACACACACACACACACACACACACACACACACACACACACACACACACACACACACACACACACACACACACACACACACACACACGCACACGACTGTGTAAAATAGGGACCACCCTCTGGCTGCTGCTCTTTTGGGTTTGAATAATCTCCTCTAGATGGCGCTGTAGTCCCGCACTGATATCACCTTGTAAATGTCACATTTCCCCGGATGCTAAATGACTATTTTCCCCCTGTGCGCCACACACAGAGAGAGCCAGCCAGCCGCGTACCAGGCAGGCACACACATCTCAGATCCGTTATTATTGCATTTGTATGTATGTGTGTCGTTTCTACGACGAGACAAAGGGTTAATTGTCGTGTTGTGTTCCTCCTCTAATGGCTATTACTTTGCAGAAGGGGGCTTGATTAGAGAGGAATTTATGGCGGAATGAATGATTCGTTTAGACGGATAGCCTTTTTGGAGTGCTGCTGATTTATCTATAGACGTTGTGTGTTTGACACGAATCAGTCGCTGCAGTCTTCTAATAGTGAAGATGTTGCACGTACCCTGATGTAAACAAGACGAAAGTCTTTCTCTGGTCTGCATCCCCTTAACAATTGTGTGTATTGAGCCGTAATGTATTCTTCAATCTGTTAAATAAAGTTTTCATTCATTCATTCATTAATTCATTCATTCATTAATTCATTCATTAATTCACTCATTCATTCATTCATTTGCATCTGCTCTCGTTGTTTACCTTCTCGCCAGTAGCCACAGTACGTACGTCACTGCGTAAAGTGCGCATTAGCTCAAATGGATGTGTCCCTGAATTCTTTGGACGAACTTGATGCCCCTCACAGCCGTCGCCTGTGGCGCAGAGAGGATTGAGGGCTTGACCTTGTCCTGAGAAACCGTAGCGAGGGCTCTGTGAGGGAAGCCTGCCTGTCATTATTATAACCTGGGCTCGGTCAGACGGACATACGCAAGTGGAAACTGTGAGGAGGAAATGGAGAATCAGAGCTGGGAGGAAACCAGGGAGTCCATTTAAGTCGTACGTCTACCACCTTTTCACATGCGAGTACAAAGACCAGCTCACACATCGGTGTTGACCAGGATCTCTCTCTCTTGAGGGCTTCGGGGGAGAAAGAACAATTCCTAGCATCTGTTTCCTGCTCAAATACATAGAGGAAGTCGCCGCGGTGTAAATCACACTAAATGTAAAAATAGAATCGGCATTCAATTTTTACAGGAGCTAAAGTTAGTGACTGACTCTGTGGCCTTGCTTTTTGGGTTCTCTCACTGTCTTCTCTCTCTCTCTCTCTCTCCCTCCCTGTCTCCTCTCTCTCTCTCCCTCCCTCCTGGTCTCCTCTCTCACTCCCTCCCTGTCTCCTCTCTCTCTCTCTCTCTCTCTCTCTCTCTCTCTCTCTTCTCTCTCTTCTCCTCTCTCTCTCTCTCTCTCTCTCTCTCGCTGTCTCCTATCTCTCACGGTCTTCTCTCTCTCTCACTGTCTTCTCTCTCGCTGTCTCCCCTCTCTCTCTCTCTC
>NC_140169.1:155083667-155144017 GCF_963971535.1 Notolepis coatsorum | reverse complement strand
CACTGGTGGCATGGGCGGGTCATTTTTTGCAAGTCAACCCAAGTAAGTCCCTATTGCTCTCTTACCCAGGTCGTGGAATGAGTCACGACTATATCAATGCATTAAAATCCATTTTGCACACATTATTGGAATGCATTTAGATCTTTCTATACAATAAACAAATATATCTGTAAGGATATTACAACTGCTAGAATTTGGTGGGCAAATAATCCAGTTTGATGAACGTAAGGTTATGAATATAACCAAGTTCTATGAATGCTAGTGACGCTCAGCGTCATATTGCATATATCTCGCTTCAGTGTATATGCACTGAATAAATTTCAAAATGCACCTTTACATACCAACATCCGTCTGGCCACACCCCCATCCGCTACCTATATAAGCAGGGCTGGGGCCACACACTCATCTCCTTCCCAAAAAATTTCACCACAATGAAAAATCAAGGGCTGCAGTGGTGTCTAGACGCTGAGCGTCACTAGCATTCATAGAACTTGGTTATATTCATAACATTACGTTCTATATCATGCTAGCTTCCACTCAGCGTCATATTGCATAACAGGAGCTGAGCGGGAGCTAAAAGCTCAACAAATGTACCCCGCTGAGGCCCCCCACAACCATCAGACCGGAGAGGACCGAGCCCCCCCGACCCTCCCTAATGGAGGATACCCTCCCTATTGGAGGACGGGAGGGAGACGGATCCGACCGTGCAAAGAGAAACTCGAGCAACTCAACGCACAGGGTGAGCAGACCGTGGCTTGACCCCACGACTACGCACACGCACAACCCGCATGCCACCAGGGAACGAACGGAAGGAACAAACCTCGTTACTGCCCCCAAAAACACGGGGTCAAAAACAAACTCAACCCCTGTGGCAAGGCCGTAGCAGCGGAGCGCGAAGGAAGACCCAGACCCACTGAAGGGACTGGATCCCCCTGAAAAAGGGGGCCCGGAGAGGTCAACGACGCCACAGCATCAAGACCTCACCAGGCGGTCACTAGTGACACCGCCCCCCACATCGCCAGCGTATTCGGACAGGGCCCCTCCAAGAGCGGGCCCTTCCCCCCACTAGCACGCCGCCTGGCACACTGACCCTGGCACAGTGGCACACTCAGGCAGTCAGCATGGCTGTAACTCGAAGCACTCAAGAGGCTACACTACAGCGGGAGCAGGCAGCGCACCGGGGAGACGACCACCAGAAGGGGTCGATCTCTGAATCCAGGCAGCAGGCATTTGACCCGAGCCTGGAGCACTGTAGACAAGACAGGCGCCAAAGGGGTCAACTGAAAACAGCATCCCCGGCGGAAGGGGCGTATGCTGGCATTGTTGCGCACCATGACAAAGCCTCCACCAAAAAACCCCGACCCAGAGGGGCCGAGGCAGAGAAGGCTGACACGATTGGCAGACGTCATGAACGTGCAGGGGCACACTCAACCGGGTAACCCGGGAGTTGACTCTGCTCCAACACACCAGGGAATCAACCACCCTCTTGGTACCACATGCGGTGGTTGTTCCTATAACCCCTCAAGAAAAAACTCCAAAACACACCTGCGGGTATACACTGGCTATACCGCAGTACAAGTGTTTCAGTTTTCAAAAAGGGGTTATTCCAGGCCTACGGGTCAACGAAACACAACTTCGGACCGGGCCCGGCGGCCCGGGAAGCACACAGGGATGCCAGAGGAGGTCCATAAGACCACCCCAACAGCCCCCTCTTCGCCATGCGTAAGAGAGAAGCGAAAATAATGGAGAACCAGCCCCCATGATAGCGCAGGGTACAACATGTACCCAACAAAGGGTCTCCATAACGCCCAACCCTGTGACACCCGAGCCGACCCGGCATTTCCCCCCCGGAAAAAAGTCCCTCAGGGTACCAGAACAGCAGATCTGCGTCCCCGGCGGACAACGGGTTAACTGACCTGGACCAGCGTGACCAGAACCAGTCCCGTGCCCTAATCACGCAGACATCCCCACTCCAAGAGAGGGGGTAGGTACACGTGTCGATCTAAAACATGAAAAGAGGGCGCCACCCAGACGATCTATCTATTCCGTTAACATCCCCCAGATATGAACGAGAATTCGTTGAGACCTAGTAACAGGCGCTCGGAAGAGAAAACCTCCATCCCAGTTGCCCTATAAAAACGCTGTTTTAATAACGAGCAACCAAGGCGTACCAGCCTCATGAGTGATTCTTATCAGAAACACCCCGAGCCAGCACTATGTATGCGTCGAGACCCAAACACATCAATGGATAGTCTAACAAGACACCAGACATTGTTCCTCCAAGTCGCCTGGGAGAACGACAAGGAGCCGTCGTGCTTCATGTTCTTTCCTTTTTTTATTAAAAAAGAAATAAACACAGACTGACATGAATTCCACGTGATGCAGCTGAGGGTAATTTTCTTTTCATTTTTACATCCCGTCACCCTCGCCACAGGGAGGAGACGGGAATCTCCAGAGAGACTTCCCACGCGAGCTGTATAGATTGAAAAGAAATATTGCAACATTGAGCTATGTAACACTTGGGTTAGGGCTCTCCGAGGAGGAGGCACTGAACCAATACACACTCAATAATCGAATTGAATCGAATACACACACAATAGAGCAGAACTCCTTTTTGAAGTTCTACTCACCTTGACAATCTGAGGAGGAGGCTCTGAAACTCTGAGGAGGCTCCCTCACTGGGAAGGAGAGTCCGAACTCACAGAAGGCACTTCTCCCTGAGGAGGAGCTTCGTGAGGAGGAGCTCTGACAACTCCC
Source organism: Notolepis coatsorum (assembly GCF_963971535.1). Lineage (NCBI taxonomy): Eukaryota > Metazoa > Chordata > Actinopteri > Aulopiformes > Paralepididae > Notolepis > Notolepis coatsorum. The sequence continues at coordinate 155,141,260 of NC_140169.1, read as the reverse complement.
TGAAACAGATCCATAACATGAACCTGAACAACTCACGGAAGTCTTACCAATAGAGACGCGCTCAGTGACATACTCTATGGCGGGGAAATTTCCGCAGTGCACACGCCAAATTTTTCAGGGCGTGGGACCAGGAAACTCCCCCCCCCCCCCCTACCCTGTAACGTGCCAAGCAGCAACGTGACAGGAACCCTGAAGGACAGGGGGTTTTAACCCCTGACCAATCAGAATAGGGGAGGAAAGGATTACCAGTTCACCCCTTTACGACCCCTCACCCCTGATACAATGTAATGACAAAGTAGAGCATGACCCAGTCATAGCATGCTACATGAAGCATCTAACAGTTTCACATAGCTCATGTGCTAACCTGCTATCTGAGTTTTACTAAGGAAAAAACACAGAACAGAGAGGGCCCCTTTAAGAGCCCCGGTCCAGACTTACACATGTGCTTCTGTGGGCCAAACCTAACCCAGTTGTAGATCACAACGACACACACAACCCTTCATCACAACAAATTATGGCAAAGTACACTCTTACTACAGAGGAACGCCGTTTTTCATAACGAGAGAGACACAAGTCCTTGATTACGTATTGGCCACAGGCCTTGCTAAGCACACATGATAAGTGACCAAACAACCTTTTCTTTAGGAAAAGAATAGTTTCTCAAGCGGAAGCACAACCCCAGCAACTCAAGCTGAGGGTTACATCGTATCCCCACAAACACAGTGACACAATATATTGTAAACAAACATGTCTGAGAGGAGGGGGGGAAGCCCCAGGGAAACCGGGGGGGTCACCCCTCCTACCTTACCCTTGATACGACCAGGTTGAACAGGTACTCCTCTTAATTTGTGAACATGCTGTTCATTGTCATCACAGGCTGAGAAAAAGATTCATTCCTCAATCACATGTCACTAAGCATAGCTTCACAGGTTAACTAACCCTCTTAGTTGTGAGTTCACCCACATTACAAACGGTACATGAACACACATGTTCTCATCACAACTAACCTGTTCATTTTTACACATGTAAAAAACAACGCCGATTTTCTATGGAGAGAGAAGCTATACCAGTGACAAGACAATTCACACACAACACGCGTCGTATCCTCAATGTATTGCAGCAACACATGTTTTGGAAACATCGTTATTACAAAACATTTAGAAGGGAAGAAAAGAAGAAGTGTTTAAAGTCCGGTCAGGACTCCTTCCTTCACCCTGAGCGCAGGCCGAGAGGACTGCAACACTGGTCAACGGGACACCGAGTCGAACCCAGCATCTCCTGCGTTGGTGACGAGGGTATGTCCGCTACGCCACCCAGCCGCCGTTCTCCATGTTGACGAAGTCCTCGCTGGCATGGCACCCGGGTGTAGGGTCGACTAACATCCTCTGTCAAAGATGACGTCGTAGTCAGAGTGTTTAAGGCATGTTATAGTCACAGTAACGTTCAACAGTGTAGCATTAAGTTAACAGCCGCCCGACTGATAGCAACAAGCTAACGTTTACTAGCCTAGTGAACACAACGAGCTAGCGCCGCAGCTAACAGCTGACTGGCTAACAACAGTAGGCCACAAACTAGCACGCCAGATAAGCAGCTATCACCTGAACTGTACACAACAACATAATAAGCGACACATCAGACAGGCCGCCGCCTGAGTCCCTCCCCATCCTAAGAGGGAAGAGAAAAAGAAATGTCACACAGTTTTCAACAGTGATTTACCAGACATGCAGCGGAGTCGGCACAATTCCCGTATGGGCTGCAGCCGACTTGAGCATGGAACTCCCGATAACGAAGATCCATGCCCACTTTTCCTCGTGCTTTAGGGTGTACTTCCACATTCATGTGAAAGATGGGGCCTGCACGGGACAGAGAAGCATCCGCTCGTCCAGAGAATCCCGGGTTCAAACCAGGTCTCGGTCGCAGCCCACTAGGTTGACCAACATGGGCGTCAGACCAAGATCCTCCGTCCGCCGCTTAAGAAGCCGAGCAGAGGACCTCAATCCGGGGCCGGCCTTCGTAAAATTGTCAGCTAACCCCGATAGCGTTAACAGACAACTAGTGCTCGCAAGCAAACAGTACTCACCCAGCTCGGAAGCAAACCGGTTTCTCACAACCGCCGGTGCCTCCCACAGTCCAGCTGTATGACCGGAGGTTCAATACCTATCCAGCCGCAGCAAGGAGGACTGCAGGTGGGGAGTATATCAGCGGCGCGAGCCCCTAATACGAAAAAGCCGGTGGAGGTCAGAATGATCATCATCTTCCAGACACTCCAGTGACGAAGACAATATCGCCGTATTTTCTCGAAAATAGTGAGAGAGAAAATAAAGATATGTCAACGTATCTCCTTGTCTTCTGTTTTCCTTTCTTCAGATAAATACTTTCTTTCCCACGGCAAGTGAGGTATATAACAGGCACTTCCTTGTGGTGAAATTTGAGAAGGAGATGAGTGTGTGGCCCCAGCCCTGCTTATATAGGTAACGGATGGGGGTGTGGCCAGACGGATGTTGGTATGTAAAGGTGCATTTTGAAATGTATTCAGTGCATATACACTGAAGCGAGATATATGCAATATGACGCTGAGCGGAAGCTAGCATGATATAGAACTGGTCCTCTTGAGATCTGTGTTGATAATTTTTGGATACGTTTTTTCGAGTGAAAAACAAGGGTAATGTTAAAGGGGCACTTCACAGAGAAATAACGCAGATATATTTTAATTTAGTTTGACAATTAACACTTTGGTTGCCAAGAACAAGAATACTCGTTTCTGTGCCCCAACGGTTCAGTGCCATAAACGAAGATTCCCGTTTCTGGGTCGTTTTTCCTTTTTTTCCCCGATTTGAATCCCCTATTTAATCTCAGGATGCTGTGTTGGCTGAAAAATGCATAGTGGGAATCCGAAGGTGCAGTACCGGCCGCATCCTACCAGGCGGCGGTATCGAGCTACATATCTAACACTGTATCCTGTGCTGTGGAATGACCCCATGTCTCGGATTTCATTCTTTGTTCTCGCGGCACAGTTCAGCCGGTTACATCGAAGCCCGTCAACTATGCTTGATCCGTATGTTATGGTCGTTTATAACGTAGATCAAATGGGGATTGGATCTACCAGATGGCGATCAAGAAATTGGAATATTCTTTTTGGATTACTTTCGGCCAAAGGTAAGAGCGATTTGACGTCAATTCTAGCTTGATCCTGCAATGCTTTCATAGCAATCAGGCTGGTAACCACTTCTAGTGTTCAATGCGAATGCCGTTACTGACTATCGAATTATCAGAAATGACCCCCCCCCCCTTCATGCATTCATGATGGAACATAATACCGATAATGTGGACTTGAATCCGGAACAATAGTGGGTTCAGGCGAGGAACGCTAGCGTCTACAATGTAATCGACGTGTAGGGCTATTACTCAGCATTTCATGGATTACGATAGACCGCTCTAAAACCATACTTATATTCACCACGGTATAACACGGGAACGTATGGATGGAAAATGTTTTCTTTTTTGCATCTTGACCGGAAGAAACCCAGTGTCAAATGACTATAGTACAGTATCCATTGCTATAATATAGAATATGGTTATAGCTCTACAAACAAGGTGACCGTTTACATGGGGTTAATAGGTGGCATGAGGGGCCAATGATGAGTAAGAGGCGTGGCACTGGAAGTGTTAAGAGTTACCGAGTTTGAATATCTCCTCCTGTGATGTCACCAGAGGACACTGAATCCTTGTGCTGTGTTAATTACGGCTCAATGAAATTAGGTAGATGAAAAAATATCCGATCCTTATCCCCATTTTCTCACCGACATAATTTCATTGAGCCGTAATTAACACGGCACAAGGATTCAGTGTCCTCTGATGATGACATCACAGGAGGAGATATTCAAACTCATTAACTCTCAATAACCGTCAAACTAAATGAATGTGTGCAAAACAGTTCAGGGCCCTTGGGATGTGTGAGATATTATGTGCAAACTAAATTGACGTTGTTTTCCAGTGAATTGCCCTTACATGTGCTTACCACATGTATCTATTGCTATGTCCGCGCATCACAATCACGCGAACTGTCTAACGTCTGTCCCGTCTCCCTGTGAGTGGCTGTATCGTGGCGATGAACGTTTTTGTACTAGGGCGGGATCCACAAAGAATGGATTGCACGGTGCTAATTGCACCCTTACTTCTGTCTATTCTTCTGATAGCAGGTGTTTAATCAAAGATCCCCGCATTCTAGTCTTGCACAAGGACCAATCAGCATGGGTATGGGCAGGTTCATTTTCCATTGATGGGGATTTGATTGGCTGTTTTTAAATAAAGTGCGGCCGCAGGATTAATAACGTTAGTTCGGCCAGAGAAACAAATATACTAATTAAAATGGTTGGACCTGCGAGATTTGTACTTTGTACTTTGTAGGTCTGCATTTTAAATGTAAGGAGTAAAAAGTATGTTTTTTTTCTCTGAAATGTAATTGAGTAAAAGTACAAGTCCTAATAATACTTGAGTAAAGTACAAATCCCCCAAAACAGTACTTAAGTATTGTAACGAAGTACAATTACTCAAGTACTTTACACCCCTGTATATATATATAAGAGGAGATAATTGTAGTTTCATAGACAGTTTCAAAGTGACAACAGTCTATTGTTATCTAAAAGGACCCAGGTTTATTTCCTGTTGCAATGTTCGCTGATGTAACAGTCGACAGGAAATACACTTGGGTCCAAACTGTTCCCTAGCAACAGAGTTCCAGTGACGCCGTCTACACTGGAGCCAATCGGGGCCTTGCACTGAATGTTAGTGTAGTTTCTTCCTCTTTCTTCCAGCATGGCTGCCTGTAACATAGCAACCATTGTTTTGTACATGTCAATGTTTATGTTTATGTTTATTAAAGGATCCCCATTAGAGACACATGAAAGAGCCTCTAGTCTTCCTGGGGTCCTGGACAAAACAAATACAATACAAATGTAAAAAAATTATAAATAAATAAAAAAAAAACACAAATACTTTTTTTTATAAAAATATACAAATTCACATTATAAAATTAACATTCCAGTACAAATTTTTTAAATAAAAATAAAACACAGATAACAGTTACATACTTGACAAGTTTGCAAGATATCTCTTAACATTTTTTTTTAAAGTAATTTTATTATGTATTGTGGATGATGTTTTTCGGCAGAGCATTCCAGAGTACTATATAAGCCTGTGAGTTTGAGAAAATTAGATTTTGGTGCTGTTTTTGTTCTGATGTCAATGGACAACGGTTGCCATGTGCAAAACAACGGTCGCTATGTGTTGATATATGAGAACTATATCAACAAAACCACATATTTCTGTGTATCATCATCATCAGGGTCCCCCATTTTCAATTCATAGTGAGATTTATGACATACACAACATACATGACATCATGACATTTATGACATACACAGGTATATAGTACTGTTACATTTGTGACATATACGATATGAAAATATACAGTGCTGTTACCCAGAATCCTAACAGATAATATGATGGGGAGGAGACTGTACATAAGGAGGGGGAGGGGGCAGGGGAGGTACAGGTATGGGCAGGGTAACAGAAGAAAGACATAAACACAGGCAATAAGATTAGATCTGAATACCGTATAGATCTGTTTTACCTGCTCTACCACTACACAGAACTTACAGCACCTACAGTCAAACAATGGACCAAGAGATTGAGACAGATGTATACAATATGGAAGAAATGACTGCACAATTACAACTGAAAAAAGATATGTTTATGCAGAGATGGTCACTTGTAACTTTGTACCTGGAGAGATACACACTAACATGAGTCTGACCTACCTCCCTCCCTCTTTTTCATTTATTTTCCTATGTCCTTTTACATTTTTTATTATTATCTTTATTATCTTTTCCTGGCCACGCAGGACCGACAGAGGAGATAGGGAGAAACGGGAGGAGAAGAAGGGAAGACATGCGGCATATGGTCACCGGGTGTGGGAAACGAACCCAGGGCGACCGCTTTGCGACTCAGAGCGCTATGTGGTACTGGAGCGCCCCTTCCTATGTCTTTTAAAAAAAAAAAAAAATCCTAAAAAATGTTCCTCCCCTGGGTTGTTTATGAGGCGTACTCGGTTTATACTGCTTATTTTGTTTATGCTGAATATTTTGAAAACAAATTGAATAAGCTGGAAGAGCTTGAGTGGCAAATGCCATTGAATATGTGAATCAAGTATACTGTATGATCAATGCAACGTGATGTTAACTATGACGCAAAAAAAAAAATAAAAAATAAATTAAAAAAAAAATAAAGTGGTTAGCAATGGTTACGAGCGGACATACTGGAAGACTTGAGAACCACACGAACATCCCCCGTGCCCCGAGGCCTCTATTTGGTGCTGCTGTCAGGGTGTCCGGAGCCCGCGGCACTCCCTTATCTTGTCCTGCTCTGCTTATCTGGCCTGTGTTCAGCGTTGGCTGTGTAATGAGACCCTTCGCCTCCGGTTCGATTCCCGCTCCTCTCGGGCAGCGTGTCGATGTGTCCTTGAGCAAGAAGACACTTAACCCCTAATTGCTCCCGGTGGGCAGGTCGGCACCTTGCATTGGTCGCCTCCTCTGTCGGTGAGCGAGTGTGTGAGTGAATGGGTCAAATGTGAGGAACAAAAATTGTAAAGCGCTTTGGATAAAAAAACCAGACATAACCTCCCCCCCCCCCACGACCACGCGGCAGGGCTGACCCCTCCCCCGCGTCTGGTGCTGCTGGCCGCTGCTGCTGCTCGGGCTGGTTGCGGGATGCCGCTCAGGGCGGGCGTGACAGATTTAGAGGATGTTGTGGACAGAGCTGGACAGAGGCTGGCCCGTGGCGGATGCGTGTGACATGTAACAGGCAGTGGTGGCGCGGAGTGATGACATCCTCTGTCTAATGAGCAGAGTTTTAACATGACGGCGGGCCGTCCCGCCACAGAGGGCCGTAAATCTGCCTGCTGCCTGCTGCCTGCTGCCTGCTGCTGCCCCCACTAATACAGGAAGTATTATCTAATAACTCTAACTAGGAGGGCTAATTTTCTATTGAGCGGATGCCCCCCCCCCCCCCCCACGTGCACATTACAACCTGGTGGTGGTGGTAGTGGTAGTGGTGGTGATTCAGATTCAGATTCAGATTTCTTTATTCACCATATTGTACAGGTACAAATGGAACATGATTTGACATTACAGTGCATGATTGATTTTTTCACAAATAGGAACAACATAATAATAATAATAATAATAATAATAATAATAATAATAATAATAATATAATAATAATAATAATAATAATAATAATAATAATAATAATAATAATAATAATAATAATAATAATAATAATAATGATAAATAAATAAGTAAGTAAGTGCAAAACAGGACAGAACAGTGAGACAACAATAAGACAGTAAAGTGCAGTGGTAGGGGACATGGAAACAGTGCAGCACAGTTCAAGTCCAGATGTCCAGCCCTAGCAGCTCGCCATAGAGGGGGGGAGGGGGGGAGCAGGGGGACACCTGACTCATTTACCAGGCGAGCCGCTGAGGGGAAGAAGCTGAGTCTATGGCGGGACTTTAATGTCTTGGGCAGCCGTAGCCGCCTGCCGTGGGGGAGCATGATGAAGAGGCCGTGACCCGGGTGGGCGGGGTCTGCCATGATCTTCCTCGCCCTCCTCAAGGCCCTGGTGGAATGTAGGGACTCGAGGGAGGGAAGGGGGCTGATCGTATCACCCGCTGCAGCTTGGCCTTGTCCCTGACCGTGGCTGCATGATGGTGGTGGAGATAGTGGTGTAATTTTACCTTTTCTGAAGTTAGTTCAGTGAGTGACAACATGTTTGTCGTACATCACAGGGCGTGACCAGGCGATTTCTCTCCCACTCGCACTAGCGGCGCCACCAAGTCAAACATGAACTTCCCCAAAAAAGGTTGCATATGTGACCCTTGTACTCGCAGTCTAAAGCCCTGAATGAAGGTCCTAGCGCCATGCTCAAAATACAGTCAATTATAATGTTGACTAAATAGGAGGGAGAGAATCTGAAATATCTAGTTGACATCAGTCCCATTACGTTGATTCAACTTACTTAAACAACCCGATGCAAATCAATGTGAATTGAATTGTCATTATTATCAAATCAAATGTATTTGTAAGGCCCGACAACACACGTTAATGTCCCCATGGGCCGGACACGTCTTCTTTAAACAAGTCAAGAAGAAACATCACAATAAATCAAGAACAAAACAAAAATATATCATGAAATCCAAAATAAAATGTTAAATAAATAAATGAATGCAACACTCCCAAACATACCCCACGCGAAGGTAAGGAAAAACTCAAAAAACCTAGCAATAGGAGGGCGGCTGGGTGGCGTAGCGGAGATTGCGCTCGTCACCAATGCAAGAGACTCCGGTCTCGAATCCCGGTGTCAGCATTGCCTGCGGCTTGGGCCAGTCGTCATACTATCTCAATTGACAGAGGTAGCGGGTGGAAAGTCGATGGGTGGGGATTGGACGTTGTGGACAGCGACCCCTACAGGTCGGTTGGGTGACACCTGCACAGCAGAGACAGGAAGTATCGGGGGCAGCGTGAGCCTCCCACGCGTTACTCCTCGCCACTGAGAGTCCGCGCTGTCTGGTGAAAAGATGCGACAGGCTGCCTCCTCATGTACCGGAGGGGACACGTGATGCAAGGCTTCTATCCTCACTACAGCCGACCAGTGGGAGGCATAGTCTAGCAACGTTCAAGACAGGGGAGGGATCGGGCGGTTAGGTGGCCGAGCGGAGATTGCGTTCGTCACCAGCCCCGGAGCTGAGCTGGATTTGCCTGTTCGAATCCAGCTCACAGCTCCGGGGTTGTCACCAGCTTGGCTGGCCGTCTGCACTGATACAATTGGCTGTATCAGAGGGTGGGAGAAGCTGGCGGGGTGGGTCCGGGTCGTTGTAAACAGCGACTCCTACAGTTCGGTCGGGGCGCCTGCTAAGCGCGGATTGGACGTGAGGGGGATAGTGTGGTCCTCCCACACGCTACGCCCTCTCAATGAGAATCCGCGCTGCCAGGTGAAAAGAAGCGGTGATTGGCTGGACGTGTGTCGGAGGAAGCACGTGGTAGCCTCCACTCTCCCAGATGATCTGACTGTGGGGGGTAAGTGCGCAGCGACCAGGAAGGGACTGGGAATTGGCATACGACTAACATTGGGATGGGAGAAAATCGGAGGAAAATGGAGGGGGAAAAAGACAAAAAAAAAAAAAAAAAAAAAGACAGGGGAGGGGAGAATTCGCAATACGAAATTGGGATGGGAAAAAACATTTAAAATAAGGAGAAAAAGTGAAAAAATAAAAAAATAAAATAGCAATAGGGAAAAAGCACCACAGGCAATGTGGAGGAGAGAAACCTTAGAAGGGCCGTTCAAGGGGGATCTCCCTTCTAGGGCTGCACGATTTTGGGAAATAATGTAATTGCGATTTTTCTGACAGATATTGCGATTGCGATTAAATTTGCGATTATAATATATTTTTTTTAAGCAGTCCCACATAGGTTTTTTGTAAAATGCGGCTTGCATCTGGCCTACGTGGTGGGTCTTGTCAGGACACCAAGCCTGAAAATGTTTCTTTTTACCTGGGAATCGATACCGGTACCCACTACACACAATCTAAAACCCCTTACCTCCCTCTCCCAAACCGATCTTGTATCTCAATGGGACTTCCAGGTTAAAACTTTTTTAAATATTTTTAGCGATTTGATAATTGCATCATTCCAAATTGCGATTTCGATTTAAAATTGATTAATCGTGCAGCCCTGTCTGTGATAGTAGTGTTGCAATAAAACAGGCGAAACAGTTGTGTAATGAAACACAAATAAGTACATGCAATAGCAACTGGGGTACATGAGAACATTTTTAAAGATTGAAAATAGAGCTGACGACGGATCCATTTGAGGTATGGGGGCGGCGTAGAGAGGATCGCATCCTCCCGGCCATCACCACGGGACGTCCACCACTCCGGTCATCACCACGAGACATCCACACACAGGGAGACGGGACAGGCGTTAGACAGTTTGCGCGTTTGTGTTGGGCGGACATAGCAATAGATACATGTAGTAAACTAAGCAGAATAGAATAGAATAGATACATGTAGTAAGCATATATGTGAATAGAATATAAGTACTTAACTCAGCAATGAACTAGAACAGGCATGGTTTAGATGTTGTAGGTCAGACAGAAGACGGTATGAAGCTGATCCATGACCTCGGTGGTGCACATAACCAGTGTGGGGGTAGAACAGTCACTGCAACCTTGGCCATCACCCCGAGACATCCACCACCTTGGTCAACACTACGAGACAACCACTCAGAGAGATGGGGACACGGGTTAGAGAGTTCCCATGTTTGTAGTGGGCGGAGTTGGAGCAATAAATACAAGTAGTGAGCATATATATATGCATACATGGTGACAATAGAATCAAAGTATATAAGAGAATTGTGAAATTAAGTAATAGATAGAACTAAGAACTACTGCAAGCGTATGTATACAGGATGAGATACAAGACGATGGCTCAGGGCCATATGCCCCGGGGGGCAGGAGAAACCACTCAGAATAGGTCAAGGCAGAGCAGGTATGGTTTGACGCTGCATGCCCGACAGAAAGCGAAATGAAGCTGTTCCATGGGACCGGTGGTGCTCATGTCCAGTATGAGGTAGAAGGTCACTGGAATGTCTATATAGATAAATTCACTCAGAGAGACAGAGACAGGGGTTAAAAATGCTCCCTTTGTCTGCAGAAAAGCAGACATCGGAGCAGATAACAGACATCCTAACAAAACTAAAAAAATTAAAATTTTTATCTAAGGGTCAGTCCCCGACCAGGTGAGAACAGGGTAGGATGAAGGAGAGAGAGAAAAGCTGGGACTTAAGCAAGGATTTAAAGGCTTCGACAGAACAGACGCCCCCTGACGACGGCAGGTAATTTATTCCACAGGTTGGGATTATTGGTCTGATAATTAATTACATAAATGATGACCTAATAACAATACGGCCTGAATATGAACATATCCCTCCTTACATACAGTATTGTACATAATTGGCAATATATTTCAAAGTTTTCTTGCAGTTGTAAGCTATGCCTTTCACTCCAATAGCAGCAAGTCATAACAATTGCAAACATCCAGGGATCACTTTGCTTGACAACATCTGCCTCCGCCATGTTCCAATTGTAGGCTACTTCCTTTTCAATTGCAAATGCATCGAGGACAGAATCAGGAGCATACACCCAGAATGCCTTGCGGTCCGAGAAAGACAAGAGCATGCCCAAGAACGGAGGCACAACCGCCATTTTTAAATACCACAACAGCACAACGTGGTGCGACAAGGACAGAGGCACAACGAATGTTCTCTGATTGATTTGGTAGTTTATTCCACGGAAGCAAAGCGTTTTTAAATTGGGAATGAAATTGTCAGCCAGATGACGTGTTTTTAATAATAGTTATTATAAACATCTTATTATAGACCTTTTCAGACGTATTCTGTTGCTAAGGGAACAACGTTGGGCCCCTGTTTATTGCCTGTCATTAAAAGATAATGGATCGTGGCTTGATTCAGCCTGTGATTACATTTTACCCTGCATGAAAAACCTGTAAAAACATCATAAACAACTCACCATCCCTGTTCTTATATGATTCATTTACCCTGAGATGTTTTAAAGATAATGGATTGTGGCTCGATTCAGGCTGTGATTAAAATGGTAAAATGGCACAAAAGTGGCTTTAAGCCAAGACATTAAAGCCTAGATACATAGCATATACTAGGCGCTAACGGTACCACTTGGTTCCGATGCTGTGCTGTATCTTTAATGGAACATAAAATAAAATTCCTGTAGCATCAGCAGAACTAGAAGCATATGATTGAAGCCGAACTATCTACCTATAGCTGCTAGCTATCTACCTAAACACTAGATATCTACCTATAGCCAGTGTGGTATAATATAATGTTCTCATATAAATATATTCCCCTCCCCTATATCCCCTTACCTGTGCCCCCCCCCCCTATCTGTGGAATAAGACCTCCCCCTCCCCTCTCCCCAAACCTGTGCCCCCCCCCCCCTATCTGTGGAATAAGACATCCCCCTCCCCTCTCCCCAAACCTGTACCCCCCCCCCATCTGACCTATCAAATGGGACCACACCCCCCCCCCCTTGTTACCTATATAGGTCTCCTCCCGAGATCTATCGGGGTCTTTTACCTGGGTCATTTCAGCTGATCACCTGGGGGAAGCCCTCAGCCATTCTCTCTATGTACTTACTATCTGTTTGGTTAATAAACTTTGTTATTATCCAAACCTCGGTTGACTGAGAACATTCTTCATCAGGATATCCACAAATATCCCACAATTGGCGTCTACGAACTTGTGACGGACTCTTGCGTCCTACCGGCGTGCTGTATTGTTTCAGCTATACAGAGAAAAGTGAGTATAATAGACTGGTCGACCAAAAATGTATGGCAAGGAATTAAAACCTTCCCGCTTTTCTCTGTGCCAGGTGAATATTACAGAATGTTGTCAAATATTGAGATCATGGCTGAGTAAGAATAATGTGCATTAATATATCTGATCTGTATTGAGAATCGTTACCAGGGCGCGCGTGCACCTGGGTCCTTATCAGGCGGTTCTGAGAGGATGGGTTATATGTGCTATTCCCAAAAGTTTAGGCACAAAGGTTGAAGTGCTATTCCAGGTCGAGTTGGAGCCGACCAAAAGCTAAGGCACACAATACAGGTTGTTGGATTGCTAACCCAAGTCTAAGCTGATGCAGACTAAAATATAGGCAACAAAAGAAGATACGTGAGCTTATTATGATGTGATATCCTTGGAAAACGCTACTCTGTTGGAACCTATTAATTACCAGAGTAGCGTCATAATATTCATAGTTTCAACCTCAAACTAAGCTCACAACCTCTTCCATTCCTGAAAACGATGTATTCGGATTGAATTAACCAACAGATAGCGGGAAGATGACCGGCGATGCCTCGGCAGTACGTGAATGTACATTTAACGGGACATTAGTCGCGGGTTGAAGGGACCGAGAGTATGATTAAAAGGTATATATAATCTAATATATCGCTGGTAAATTTCGAAGTCAGGTTCGGTCGTTATGACTTTAATAACGATGTATAGTTATATCAAGGGATAAATGCCTTGTTGCAGCGGTGCTGGTCGACTAAACGAACAGCGATCCAATACAGTCAGATATACACACACGTTAACTTATATGTATTAATGTTTGTTTGTCTGTTTAAAGTCTCGTTTGTATGTGCACAGTATGCCGACTGATATCGCGCCGAGCATTGAGAGACGAGTTAACATTATGGGAATAACATTGGGGTACAACTCGCGCGACATGCAACGTCCGGTTGGAAATAATATTTTATCGTTTCTATTTGTTTACGTTTCACATATGCACAAGTGACGTTCATTCGGTTACAAAACGCGGGTTTAGGTAAATTCCAGGCTATTGAGAGCTCGCGGAACTAGTACTGCAGGATTGCAAAGCGGTATTTCCGAGGCGAATGGGAACGCACAAACGTCGCTTGGAGCGATGACGTCACGCTAAGCGCGCTGTGGAGTTATGGTTTTGTTGTGAGCCTATCCATAGGCGAACGTAAAGTTTAATATGCCCGAGGGCGAGGGTATATGAAATCCACGTGTAGTCAGTGGAGGCTGCTGACAAAATTTTTAGGTGAAGCACAAATTATTATATTATATTATATATTAAATTATATTTTTAAAACATCCCCCACTGTGTGTCAGTGGTCAGTGGACACAGATGAAAACATATTAACATTAGGTGACAGCGCACCTGACCAGATGAAATCATATTAGGTGACAGCGCACCTGACCAGATGAAATCATATTAGGTGACAGCGCACCTGACCAGATCAAAACATATTAGGTGACAGCGCACCTGATCAGATCAAAACATTTTAGGTGACAGCGCACCTGATCAGATCAAAACATTTTAGGTGACAGCCCACCTGACCAGATCAAAACATATTAGGTGACAGCGCACCTGATCAGATCAAAACATTTTAGGTGACAGCGCACCTGATCAGATCAAAACATTTTAGGTGACAGCCCACCTGACCAGATCAAAACATATTAGGTGACAGCGCACCTGATCAGATCAAAACATTTTAGGTGACAGCGCACCTGATCAGATCAAAACATTTTAGGTGACAGCGCACCTGACCAGATCAAAACATATTAGGTGAAGGTGACAAGGAAGCCACAGACTCATACCCCCCCGACACTCAACTAACCGCCTCGGACAGTCCTTCATACCAGTGGCCATCAGGCTCCACAACAGTGGGCAGCAACTGCTGCCAGACATCGACCTGGGACTTATAGGAACCCAAGGAGGACAACTTACACTACCTTAGGCATACTGCACCTTATGTGGATACTGTGATACTGTGAATAATGAATAATGTATATTTCAGTTAGTTAGATAGTAAATTATAACACTACCTTATGCATACTGCACCTTATGTGACACTGTGAAAATATATTTCAGTTAGTTAGATAGTAAATTATATTGACCTATTTGTTTACACTGCTTGTGTTGTTTTCACTACCTGTACCCCCCCCCCCTTCCCCCATGCTGCTATGATGCCTGAATTTCCCCAAGGGGATCAATAAAGGAATATCTTATCTTATCTTAAAAGGAAAGATGAAATTCCCTACCTGGGTTACATCCTATAGAGGCAAATCATTCCTGTGACAAAATGGGATCCAATGTAATAAAACTAAGTCAACCAACGAACTAGATTCCTGTACCGGATCTCCTCTCTGGTAAACAAGAATACATTGAAGACTCTAACAGGAGCACTCATTCAAGGGTACTACGACTATGCTTGCACCTCATGGTACCAAAGCACCTCAAAGGCACTAAAAACAAGATTACAAACATCACAAAACAAACTGGTCAGACTACTGCTTGACCTTACTCCTAAAACCCACCTCACCCCTGCCCACTTTGACAACCTAGGATGGCTTAGAGTAGACGACAGAGTACAGCAACTTGCAATGGGCCTGGTCTACAAGATACACTACACCACTAAGATACCCATGTGCATGTCGAAATACTTCCCAAAGGTCAGTGAATACCACGACCACAACACCAGAGGGAGTTCCACAAATCATGTTCAACCCAGATACAAAATTTAAAAAGTAAAAAAAAAAAAAGAAAAAAAAAAAAATGTAATAAAAAAAAATAGTCATAACTTAGAAATGAGATTGCATAGGTCTATGAATCGATATCGCGATTCTGTTTTGATTAATTGCCCAGCCATACAGTGTGTACAGTAAGTTAGCTTGGTGATTATCATTGTGATGTAGGCTAAGCTGGCTAGCTACTGTTAGCATACAAGCTTTTACAAACACTAGCCTACTTACTTTTTCATCCACAACGTTTTTTCTGATCCAGATGCATAAGTCCACTTCTTCATGTTGCTCAGTTGCTGGTTTATACTTCGGTCCTAATGTTGGCGCAAAGTTTAATTTAGCCTGACTTTACTTGTTATAGCTGTACAGCTTACTTCTACTAAACAACAACTAAACTACTTCCTTGCTCTTTCAAACAGTCAAAATGGGTCCATCTGCAGGGTCGGAGGTTAGGTTTAGCTCTGGCCAATCTCAAGTTTCTCAAGTTTCTTTATTAGTTGTTGTCATACAGAAGTACAGAATACTTTTATACAAAATGCTTATTTCTGTTACATTTTGTATAAAAGTATTCTGTACTTCTGTATGACAACTAATAAAGAAACTTGAGAAACTTGAGATTGGCCAGAGCTAAACCTAACCTGCAGATGGACCCGTTTTGACTTTGCAATGCAGCAATCTCTGATTGGATTTGCAAGGCTGCCAATCATATTCAACCTCCATGTATTGGATGGCAAGGGCTGTCAATCATTCAATCCTCCATTCAATGGCAAGAGTTTAACTGCACAGACCGTGCTTAGACGAAGTTAATAGCCTATTTCGATTGGCTGTTATTTATTATTTATATAACATTGGGTCACACCTGTGAAGTTTTCTTCACGAATAATTACTGCAGTCATTACTGCAGTGCAGGCCTGCTCAGAGCTGCCAATTTTGGCAATTTTTTTTAAAGAAAAAATTCACTGGCATTTTTTTTACAGAGGAAAACTTTTCTAATAAAAAAATATAAAATAATAATAATTAAAAAAATAAATTTTTTATATATATATAAATAAAATAAATGTATATATATATATGTAAATGAATAATAATTATGAATTATGAGTGAATTTGTGTTTCACGTGTTGTCATAGAGAAACCTCCACTGGTGTAGTATATGTTTTATTTGTATATGTATGTGCGCGCTGCTATTGGAAAGTGTTGAGTTGCGGTGGCGAGATGCAGAAGAGTGTTTCCAGAGTTGCATTATCCCAGACCACCGGAGAAACGAGCCGAACATTACATTGACGACACGTAACGTGCTACAGCCTCAGGAACCACTATTCGATTAAAGATACACATGGGCACAAAAGGGGGTAAGTTAATATGGTTATTCAATAACTGAACTGAACTGTGAGGATCCAACGTGAACACAGCAGCTTTTTCCGGTGAGTATGAAATCCTAATGTAGCTGCATGACATAACTATCTTCTCATTCGCAGTGAATTATAGCTATCCCATATCGCTTGAGTGATTGGTTTTCATTACTGTACACGTTATAAGTCACATAAAGCTAATTACAATGTCTGTTTCAGAATTATAATACATCTGTGGGCGTACCGGTCATACACTTCCGGTTTCCGGTATATGGCAGTACAGGAATTGTAGTCCACATAAACAGCGTTAGATTAGACTTTATAAGCTTTTAATGTTGAAAACTTGGGCACAAACAACATAGATTATGTTTAAAAGTAATATGTTTAGGTTAACAAGTAGGTTATATTCACTTGAGTTAATGGGTTGATCTAAAGAACCAATGAAAGATAACTAGCCCTTTCCATTGTAAGAAATTTTTTAAACATGATTCAAAATGTGTGGTTCCACATTCTTATGGTGCTTGTGTACATATGCGATATGATTGATAAATGATAACACTATCATTACATCCTAGGATGGGATGGATGAGAACTAGCTGATGTTTTTGTTAAGCTCACAGACAATCAAGGAGAACCCACTCAGATGGTCTTAGAGGAGTGGGAAATTAACATGGTTTGTATTTACAGGAGAGGCAGACTGAGTTAACTCTAAATTTAATTACAAAGCAGTGTTTAAACACTCACTCAAACCAGCTGAGGACGATGTGGAGTTGAAAGACAATGCAAATAGCCAGTCTGACCACACCTATAGAAACGCAACTTAGTATCTCCACTATACTCAGTATAGTAGGAAGTATCGCTTTAGATGCAGATTTTCTCTTTGTTACCACGAGACTCAACCGAAGATGGTGTGGAGCTGAGAGACAATCGATTGACCATTTAAAACAAATCTGCATCCAAACACCCACATGTAAATTTCCTTTACAGGAACGCCAACGATAACAGACGCTATTCAGAGTGGGCACTTGAAACCCACAGGGTATGGCGTGAGAGAGACAAAGCAATGCAAATGCCTGCACTCTGACCACAGACTTGGTGGACTCACCAAACAATGGATAACAACAGAGAACCACTTATTCAACATGAATCAGAGACAAATGATGAATTTGCAGTCATGAAAGTACCTAATTCCCATACTAACAAAATAACTAACCAGTGTTTTCATCATCTATTTTCAAGAAGGCACACGAATTAGAGATATAATTTCTGAATGAAACCAGACAAAGTAGAAGTGCCCGAGATGAAAGATATGATGAAAACAACTTCACTTGAAATCTCCTCCTTCTATTCTCTGTTTATAACCAATAACATGCATGACTATTCTTTTAACAACTAATACATTTCCATGACTGCAAAATATCAACCACCAAAATTGGAGCACAATTATCTAAATGTACAAGGTATACACATACATTGATCATTTAGCTGACACTTTTATCCAAAGAGACCCACAGATTCTGCACGACAAGACATCAGGAAGAGCACAACTCTATCAGCTGAGTAACAATGGTCATCAAAGTGTTGAGTGATACAGTGTAGGTTCGTTTATTAGGACAAATGCATGACAGTAAGGTTAGCTAGGGTTAGAATTATTTGTATCAGTTGAAAGCAGGATAATCATTTACACAATGATTATCAAAATGCACAAGGTATATTAGAGGTAATTAAATTAATGCTACTTAAGAGTAGACAAGAAAATGAATGATTGTTTTTCATGCAAAATTAACTGGCTGCCTAGATTTTATGTTTTTCCCCATGCTAAATTATGACGAGCCACACTGAGACGTGAAGAACGCCAGAGAAGGCGTGACGAGGTAAGTATCCTGAGGCACACCCATCGCACAGGTAAGATCAACTTCAATTTAACATCACAGACTATGAAGAAAAAGAGCTATTTTATCTGATTCAAGACTTTGGCCATTCATTTACAATTTTATTTAAAGCTTAATGCTGTAAGATCTAGTTAGATACAAGATCTGATAAGATTGTAGTGAATGTGACCTTCTTAACATAAGGAATCACTGCTAATGCAATTGGCTTGCATTTCCTATTTTCAATTAAGTGATTTTATTTACAATGAATTGAATTAATCCCAAAATGATTTTCCTCTTTAGCAGAAAGGCGTTGAATCATTTATGTGAAGAGGTTTTCTAAGGCAATTTTATCATCGCACAGATCATATTGGTGAGAGGACACGACAAGTGAGAAGGAGTGAGACGACGCGTGACCTGAACCACGAACGACGGCAGGACCAGGCAGAGAGGAACACAACCCAGCGACATGAGCGACCCACGACAGCATAGGACCACCAGGGACGCCGCCAAGGAGCTGCAGACACAACCAGGACGACGACAGCAACCGTGGGAGAGCCGCCATCCAACCCAGCCCACAGACGTCCCCAAGAAAGTGGAGCAGGGGACCACGAAGGAGACTGACCAAGGAGACACTGACGAAGAGGAGATCAACCTTTGATGGCCTCCACCCCGGCACTGCAGACCACGGCAGACCAAACCCATCACCTGCAGATGGGAACCAAAGCCCCGACCATCAAGATGGATTCCGATGATAAGCTTGTCATCCGGTGAGAGAGAGCGTCCTACTGACTAGCCACTACACCGGCGGGCCCTCGCCCTCCATCAAGTGGTACCGCAATGACGAGGGGAGGACAGCGAAACACATTCAAAAATGCCCGCCCCCTCGCCCCTCTAGTACCGCGATGACGAGGAACGGGGGGGAACCAACCACCACACAGCACATTCAAAAACGCCCTGACCACCATGTCTCTGGGCCTGATGGGGGCCAAGCGTGAGCACAGTGGCGGATGTGTGGTGGTGATGGAGAGCAGCGCAGGCTCCAGGAAAAGAGTCTGCAAGGCCACTATAGTTGACCGCCCCACTGCTACAGGTGACCCTTGACAGGGAATGGACGGCGACCAGTGAATGTTCCCGACTGCATCGTCAACCTGTGGACCAAGAGACTTCTGAACACACATTGTCCACATTGTTATGTATGTATTTAATTTACTGTGTTACTGTTTGGCCCTGCCACACGACAGACCGAGAACAGACGATCAACACAACACAGCAACTGTCAGATTCACAAACAAGAACTGTTTCACAGAGTTCATATGTATCTGGAAAATGATTGACTAGGAATATGATGAAATACAATCAATAAGATTGCATTAACCAATTTTATAATGGCAATGAGAAATGATCACAGAGTCACATTGCAAAATGGTATTGTTAAACAGGGCAGAACCAGTTGGGTTGTTCCAAGACACCAAGTTTGTTTTGACCATTGATAGTATGCACCACAGAACAATGCATAACGATTATCATAATCACCTGTTATATCAGTTTTATTAACCACTAGGTTAACGGTTTTCAATTTTATTTTGACACATTAGCCACTAAGGTAATGTCTATTGTAAATATTACGCCATTTGTATATGTACAACCATGACATTAGCTCCCCTGAGTCACGACATGAACGACTGAAGGTATGCCAAGATATGTGCACAGCTATAGCTTCTAATGATTATGTTAATTGTTGTTTGATATCAGAGTTGAGGACCACTCATTGATATAGGTATTTTGAGCAATTAATAAAAGAAAAGGGTGATATCTATTCCCACATCTCTGATATCAAAATAACACAGACCGCAGTCCAGTCGATCATGTCATGAATCATGTATGTAAATAATTCTATTTTAAACTGTTATGCCAACCAACAGATCACATTGGCCAAAATTTTCATTATTTTAATTATTTTCTATTTTATTCATTATCTGATAACCGATGGATTACATCGGTCCCATTCTTGTACCATACCTATTCACTTTTACCTGTTCCAAACAACCCTGGTATATTATACAATAAGACATCCCCCTCCCCTCTCCCCAAACCTGTACCCCCCCCCCCATCTGATCAAATGGGACCACCCCCCCCCCCCCCCCTTGTTACCTATATAGGTATCCTCCCGAGATCTATCGGGGTCTTTTACCTGGGTCATTTCAGCTGATCACCTGGGGGAAGCCCTCAGCCATTCTCTCTATGTACTTACTATCTGTTTGGTTAATAAACCTTGTTATTATCCAAACCTCGGTTGACTGAGAACATTCTTCATCAGGATATCCACAAATATCCCACACCAGGCATTAGCTATCTACCTAGCCACTAGCTATCTACCTAAACACTAGATATCTACCTATAGCCACTAGCTATCTACCTATAGCCATTAGCTATCTACCTATCCGCTAGCTATCTACCTAAACACTAGATATCTACCTATAGCCACTAGCTATCTACCTATAGCCACTAGCTATCTACCTATATATCTACCTATAGCCACTAGCTATCTACATATAGCCACTAGCTATCTACCTAGCCACTACCTATCTACTGTATTCATAGCCACTAGCTATCTACCTAGCCACTAGCATGCTAGTGAAATAGACCCATTTGACTGCAGTTAGCAAGCTAATGTGGTGGATTTCCCAAGCAAAATGTATACATGTACAGAGCTGTCGTCCGCTACAGAGTCGTTGGTGAACAGGGTAACATTGCATCATACATTTCTAATCCAAGAGGTGTCTCCAACCCCCGCCTGGAGAGGAAGGGGTGGAGGGGACACAGATTGGATCAGCACATAGTTGTAAAAACGGGCGATACTCAGCCTTTTTTCTCTGTCTCTCTGCAAAGGTAAACACAGAGTAGAGGCTTGGGGACAGAGTAAATTAGCATATCAAAGGTCCCAAGATCCTGTTGGCAAGTTAAAGATAGATTCTGAATAGATGTTGATTTATAGCCGGCTATAGTGAACCAGTCTCAATAGAACAATCAGGAACAGGAAGAAACACCCGCCAGGCGGAGTGGAAATACCCACCTATCCCCCTCTCTCTAAGGGTGGGGGAGACTAACACCTCCAACAGACGGTGGCCAGGTGGCTTCACAAACATTTGGACTATAGGACTCTTATATGACTCAGAGAATGACACACATGTACCCTCACGTATAGTCTTGTTAATCTTAACCAATCAATAGAGAAACACTTGTTTAGACACATTTCTGCCAAGCAGGCAAACTAACTTCAGAAATATATAGTTTAACTAGGAACAAACACTGAAGAACTTCTAAACAGCAATACACAGTCAGGCTATTAAGAGCCAACCTATGCCTTTATAAGGGCATTTCCGCCAGGCTATTAAGAGCCAACCTATGCCTTAATAAGGACATATCCTGGTAGATAAGCTAAAAAGGCTGCTACCTAGTTTCACCCAATCAAAAGTGTGGGTGGGCTAAAAACGGCCGCCACACTGGTCCTCCAATTGGAAGCTCTCTCTCTCATAGAAAGGTCCGCCCTTCCTGACGTAATGCTGGGGGAGGAGTTAGTCTTTAAAGTGAGCGGTTCAGAGACAGAGAGAAACACAACAGTAAACAACACGACCAGAAGCTTGTTTTTCCCCTACTGGACGAGAAGGACGACGACGCGTTGAGACGAGCACCAGCGAACCAACGAGGAGGAGCCGAGAGAGATTCTTTTAATTTAAGTGAATTTTAGTCTGAAACTCACAGCCGATGGCACAGTATCGGGCATGATTGGATTTCATTGCATTGTTTTTCATTCAAATCTTTTGTTATTAACGTTGGGATTCCATTAAAACCGGATCCTTACAATAACTCCTCTCTGACTCCTTTTTCCAACCGCCGTCTCTTTGTCGTCGCTTTAAACCACTTAGCTGGTTTTTGAAAATACATAGGGCTTTTAAGGGATAATACACAACACAGAGCAGGCCAGTTCTGATTAATCAGAACTGAATATAGCCCCTTTGTGACTTCAATTGGTGCCGTCGACCCTTGTCCTGATGCGCCAGGAATTTTTTTTCTTCTGACTCTCGGCTAATCGGTGCCTGGGAAACTCATCACAACAGTCTCCTGCGAATCTACAAAGAGAACAGGTGAGTGAAAACGGGGCCGTGATGAATGAAAGTACGAGGCGTTCAGGTCGAACGGGGGTTGCATTAGAGATGTATGACTCAATAGTCTTGCTGAGGACGCCCGCCGGGGCTCCGTGTCAGTCGCGGGGTTCTTGGTGGGCGCAATGATTATAATGGGGATTCGTAACGTTCGTTTATCATATTGTGAGCATCGATTTGAAGCGGGGGGTTCAAGGTATTCCGCTTCGATAGAAGGGGACGTGCCGCACTAGATAAATAGCGTTTGATCACTGCTAAATTATCTATGTGATGGGTAGGTACGTTAGTGTGCAGCTCTGGATAGGACTGGCCCCGGCTAGCTCAGTCAATCGCGGGTCGTCTTCCAGGGGGTGTAGTGATGAGTTGTGTTTTTCGCATTCTGTATACGGTGAGTGGGGTATGATGTGTGCGATTGCTGGGATAACGCCGTGCCTTTGTTTACTGGCGCCTCTCAAGCGACAGGAAGCAGGGGCATAATGAGGACGTCGGCATGACCGCGGATGGGATTTCCAGATTTCAGTTCAACACCGTTGCAGGTCGCGGGATCGGGTGGTTATGTTAAGAGGGTGCTAATATGGTATAAGCTCGTTGCGAGTCGCGGGGTTCCCAGATGGTGGGGATGGGCGGACGGCGGCTGAGTTTTGGGTGAGCATGCAATTAGCTTAGAGGTTCGTTCGGTCTAGCCGATTATACCCGGTGTTTCTACGGGCGGGGATTTTTTACTAAAGCGTAGCAGCTATCCTACCATAATCTGGCCGTGTTAGAGCTTTGTTAGGGGGATCGGATTGCCTGGCTGGCCCTGAGAAAGCGAGTTCAAAACAGGTTAAATATTCGGTACATATCCTGAGAGGGCATGCTCGCCTGGACGCCCAATTCCACTGTCTCGGCCCGCGACGACGATTAAAAAAAAGCGCTTAGTAACAATATTCATTTCAATATGCTCTTTGCAAGGTAAACGTCCTTTGCGGTTATAGTATAATAATGCGCTTGAGCAAATAAAAAATGGTAGCGCGGAAGCTATTGAAAATTTTAACATAAAATGTGAATCTTTAAAGATGGCCGCGCGGGCACTCTGATAACAATAGCATGGGATCAAAATCTGAAAGGATGTTTGAATTTTATAAATAATGTGTATGTTTGAATGACTGTTAGAGGTTAGGAATGACTGACATAACATAAGGACTTATTGTTATATTGTACATTGATTAATAAAATAAGGGATTAAATCTGTACACTAGCGCTTATATTGAGATTAAAGTTGCTTCGACATTATGGACCGCTCGTCGTAGCTCGTAGGCTATTAGGTGTGTAGTAGGCCGCTCGTCGTAAGCTAAGCGGCTAACTAGCTACATGCTATATGGCCCGCTAGTCGTAGCTAAGCGGCTATCTAGCTGTGTGCTAATATGTTCCGCTCGTCGTAGCTCGTAGGCTATTGGGTGTGTAGTAGGCCGCTCGTCGTAAGCTAAGCGGCTAACTAGCTACATGCTATATGGCCCGCTAGTCGTAGCTAAGCGGCTATCTAGCTGTGTGCTAATATGTTCCGCTCGTCGTAGCTCGTAGGCTATTGGGTGTGTAGTAGGCCGCTCGTCGTAAGCTAAGCGGCTAACTAGCTACATGCTATATGGCCTGCTAGCCGTGGCTAGTGACTGGCTGGCTGCATGCTAATATGTTGCTAGGGTTATTCAATACTGTATGTTGTGAATGGGATGGTATTACAGTGTAACTGAATTATCATTGATGTTGAATGCGTCGTGTGAATTGCAGTATTGGCTAATGTTAGTATTAATGCTGAATGCGTGATGTGGGCCGCAGTACGAAAGATAAGTATGGTTAAACTGGATTGATAAGACCGTATGAGAGATTTGCGCATGCGCACTAGGTTGAAAGGTTGATATGTGTGGTGTGTGAAGCGAGCGAGTAGAATGGGTGGTATGTGGTTAAAAGTACACTGGGTGGCGCCAGATTCATGCCTAGGGTTCCCGTCCTGCTGCCTACGTGGCTTGAGGGGATTCTCGGGATGTCTCACGGTGCGCGGCCATCTTAGGTGGAGCGCCGTGGTCGCCATTTTAGACGGGGCAAGGGGTAGCCATTGTAAGGGGTTCATTTTTTCAAAGCGATGTGGTTGGAACTGCGCTAGGGGGCGGTGGAGGCATCATTTGGACTCCCGTCCTGGGGTAGATACAGGAGGTGTTTAGCTGGTGCAGTTTGTTTATGTCATTCGTGGCTTATTACGTTGGCGGTATGGTTAGATTAATGGGCAGTGGTGACGTTTTGGAAGCCACGGACGTGTCGATATATATGTCCCTCTTTTAGGACCCCCCCCCTCTCTCTCTCTCGCTCTCCCTCCCTCTCTTACTTTTCCTCCCTTCCTCACCCCCCTCTCTCTCTCTCTCTCCCAACCCCCTCTCTCTCTCCCTCCCTCCTTCACTCTCTCTCGCTCCCTCCCATTCTCCACCACCTGCCCCCCCCCTCTCCCTAACCCCCTCTCTCTCCACCACCTGCCCCCCCCCTCCTCTCTCTCTCTCCCTACCTCCCTCTCTCTCTCTCTCCCTCCCTCCTTCACTCCACCACCTGCCCCCCCCCCCTCTCCCTAACCCCCTCTCTCTCTCTCTCTCTCTCTCTCTCTCTCTCTCTCTCTCTCTCGCTCCCTCCCGTTCTCCACCACCTGCCCCCCCCCCTCTCTCTCTCCCTCCCTCCTTCACCCCCCCCCTCTCTCTCCCTCCCTCTTTCCCTATCTCTCTCCCTTACTTTCTTTCTCTCTCTCTCTCCCCCCTCCTTCCTTTCACTGGGGGAAGTTACAGTGAAATGCGCTGCCAGTACACTGTTTCGTGGGGCTTATTTTTCGGTTTGCATAA
Source organism: Notolepis coatsorum (assembly GCF_963971535.1). Taxonomy (NCBI): domain Eukaryota; kingdom Metazoa; phylum Chordata; class Actinopteri; order Aulopiformes; family Paralepididae; genus Notolepis; species Notolepis coatsorum. The sequence goes on along the minus strand of NC_140169.1, from coordinate 155,115,816 downwards.
GTGGCAGGGGGTGGGGGGTCTTTTGTTAAAGCGTGAAGTGGTTATGAATCGCGGGGTATATCTCGTTGGGCTGAATAAAGGCCTTGGGGAATAGGGATGACCCCCGCTCTTCCCATTTTTCCCCCCCGCCCCTCACATCTGTAGGTCTCAAGGAACCTGCCCCTCTCTCCTAATCCCTTAAGCCTTCCCTAGCTTCCCCTGCTTCCCCTGACCTACCCAAGCCTACCCCAGTCCCTTAACCTACCCTGAACCTAGACCGCTACCCTGACTTCCCTAACTTACCCCTCTCTCCTAATTCTCTAACCTTCCCTAGATTCCTCTTTCCATAAGCCCTAGCCTCTCCCTCCCTAGTCTCCCCTACACTTACCCCCTAGCCTCCCAGGCCTACACTAGCCTTGCCTACCTGGCAGGGCTCTCCCTAAACCTGCCCGGACTTACATGTTTCCCCCCCTAGCCCTTTCCTCTCTTGACCTCCCTTTAGTTCCATTACGCCCTCTCTCCTACCCTTCAGGGGTTCCGGTGCGTCCTGCCTCTCTGTTTTAAAATGGGGTCCTCACTTCAGTAGGTTGTTGGCTGTGGGGCGTGTTGTTATAAAGACGTGTTGTTGTTTGTGGGGGTTGCAGGACATATTAGGACACGCGCCGGTGAAGGAGGAACGCAGAGGAGGACGGAACACTCAACATGGTTCCTGGTTTGAGTGAATGTAGTAGGCGGGTGCTTTTGGGGTGTGCTATATCAATGGTTTGGTTGTGTATATTGGCTAGCGTGGTGCTATATGTTCCACTCCCGCAGCCTGAGCTGCCAGAGGTGGTAGTAGTGGGTAAGCGGTCGCTGCCAGACCGTCACGGTAATCTGTTTCTGGGGATGGCAAGGGCGGTGGCGAAGGTAGCTAATAAATCAGATTGCTATGTGTGCGGCCTGTCCCCACAGGCGGCCGCCGCGGGCCTTCCTCTGATTGCACACCCTATAACGAAGTGTCATGCCAACGTGTTAAGGGATTTGCCTACCCCTGACCTGTGTAACGGGGTGGGATCGGAAAGGATTGAGAGATATCTGGGGCAGGGGTTAATGAAGAATAAAATGAAGATAGGTGGGCTGTTAGACACTGGCCCCATTCCAATAGCATATAGGTCGGCAGGGTTTGAGAAGTGTGTGGAGGGTAAATCGAATGGTAAAGTCGTGGGGTACTTGGACGGCTGCCTGGGGGATAATGGGGTCTGGGGCAGGGATTCAGAGGCGCCAGCTCCGCCTGGGGCGTTTTGGATTTGTGGTGAATTTGCGTATGCCTCGTTGCCAATTGACTGGAGGGGAAGATGTGCGTTGGGTTACTTAGTACCGGCTATGAGGGTGTCTGATGTTTTGCCGGCGTTTCCCAAGACAAGGAGGACACGGGATGCGGACAATTTTTTTAGGGTGGCGTTTCCCTGGTATGGGGCATATGCTGTGGATCATTTGGCTAAATTGTTTGAGGACATGGCTGCCACGACAGCGAGGGGCTTGAGCCTGGAGGCTCAGGAGTTACGGTCCTTACGACTGATGGAGTTGCAGACGAGAGCGGCTATGGACTTCCTATTGGCGGCGTCGGGGGGCACATGTGCGTTGATTGGTCAGGAGTGCTGCACATTCATACCATCCAATGATGAAATGGGTTTGCCAGCCGTAATTGAGCATTTGAAGAACATTACTAGGGATATGCATGACTCTCGGGAGGACTCATGGGATGACTGGGGTCATGTACAACTGGGCTATGTGGGGTGGTCTGTTGTTAAGTATCTGTTTTATGCCGTGGTGATGTTTGCAGTTATAGTTGTCTGTGTGGCTGTGATCAAAGTGTGTATTATGTGTGTGTAGGTTTTTTTTTTTTTTTTTTAGATAACAGGTATTATGGGTATATCTTATATAAAACAACTAACCAAAAGGTGATCTCATTGGATGTGCCCTGACAATTAATGCTTGTATATCTTATCGTGTGTTGTCATGTTTGTTTATATGTTTGTTTAAAAAATAATAAAAAAATAAAATACAAAAAAAGTGTGTATTATGTATATGTTCAGGACTCTCTGCACGGCTGGTCCTGCGATTGAGAGGTCACACTGCTCGGCGGCACCTGCGTTTGCGATGATGATAGTAAGGGATGACGCGGAGGGGGGCCGGGCGGATGTGGGCGTCCCGTTGATGCCGAGGTACCCGGAGTACGCTCTGGCAGCTGTTCTCTGATCTGGGTGGTGGACATTCTGGGTTGGGGGACGGTAGGGCCAGGGTGTGCGTGAGGGTATGGGGTAGGGGACGTGCCTGAACAGGTTGTACATTAACGTTGGTTGTATGGATGTGTATGCAATTTTATTTTTCCCATAGTAGGTACGTGAGTGATGACTGTATAATATGGAGCTGTGTACCCAGGGTTCGGTGTTGGGTCCGGTCGGTTATGCATGGCCGTCCGGCAGGGCACTGGATTCTGGGGATGATAGCTTGAATGGTGGGATAAGATGCTTGGATGCTGACTGCTTTGTACCTGTGGTGGGGTGTGTTCTGACTTCTGTGGAGGGTCTGTTATGGACACTTCAGAAAACAGGGGCTGACACCTCACGGCGTGCAGGGCGCGGTGTCCGATGCATTCTTTAGATTATCTCTAGTGGACACGAGTCTGGATGACGAGTGTCCCCTGGGGGGAATGGTACTGAATAATGGAAAAAATATGAAAGAATGTATGTAATGAAAGACTAATCAAGATGTTTTTGTCTCCCGAGGGATATCAGAATTGGAGTAGAATCAAGGAGGAATAGTGGAGAGCCGAGATTCGACAAAAATAGGAACCCAGTGTGTTGACGGAGATTGAACGGGAAGAAAATCAGGGAGTAGAAACTGGCGACATCAAACACATGTATCAATTACAAATATCTCGTTTTTTTTAAATTGTATGAAGGAAGTAAAAAGATACTCATACAGTGAATGAAAAGAACCTCTCAGAAATTTGATTGTATAGACAGAGTAAAGTACAAGTCCAGTTGATAAATTAACAAGAACTGTTGTCATTGTGTGCTCTGATCTCCAGCAGTTCCATTGGGCCCGCGGAACACCACAAATCAGGTAAGAATTTCAGGTGGAAAAGGGACAGAAGAGAATAGGTAGGGCCTACAGTGCCACTATTGGCTGTCCGAGTAGGAGTCAGTCACAAAAAGCATAGACACCTACATTTAGACAGGGAATACAGAAAACACTTTTTTGCCTGTTGCCATTGTTACAAAATCAAAAGGAAAGGGGAGCTCTAGTAAATGGGAAATAAGATCTCATATAGGAAAATGGAAGTCGCAACCCACTCAGATAGGTCGACCCTAATTGGTTGGATAGAAGAAAGTCCAGTACAGGTTATCGCCAACGGTCACCCCCACACAAAAGATAACACATATTATTTGGAAAAAGTCGATAGAATATCGAAAAAATTGAACAAAAGATGGGAACATCTTACAAACCCTTGGCCCATCGAAGGTTCTTTTGATTTGGAGCTAATAGCTGACATAAGAGTGCTAATTAAGACATACAAACACCACAGGAGTGAAAAGGCAAGGGCAAAGAAACTTCTGCAAGAAACTACGATGATAGAATCCTACGCACGGGAGGCCGAGAGGAGAAATAGTGACCAGAAGGGCAGTGCAACTGTCAATGAAGCGGCCAAACCAGCAGAGGAGGTAGCCCCGGTCACCATAACTCCCCTGGCCCCTAACACAACAACTGTCATCGTCCAAAGTGCAGCTCAGGTAGCCTCACTCACCCCAGTGTCCCACCCAAGAGTAGAACAGGTAAGAGTCGAGGGAGCTTTAGCACCCCCACCATATGACAGTAGGAATGGGGAACGAGTGTACCCTATTCTGCCTGTAATACAAATGAGCAGCCCTTATCATTTAACAGACGATCGGGGGAATAGAGAGTCGGGACAAGCAAGAACAGAAATTCACCTGACACCTGAGCCACAAGACATTCAACCCTTGACTTGTTCAGAGAGGGAATATGTGCCCTCACAGCATCAAGGGGAAAAGACTGGATATATGTCGGAAGTAGCCAGGAAGATCCGTACGGCTGAAGCGGAAGGACAAAGCAAATATGAGGAGATGGTATCACGGAAAAAGTGGGAAAAGCTAATGGAAAGACACGGCCCCACCCCAGACTCGTCTGGCTGCCAGAGCGAGTATCAAAGAGGTCGCCCCCCCTCAAGTGATTCCAGCCGGTATGAAATAAGAAACAGTTCCCCGGTTGGCAGCACACTAGCCGAGTGGGCGCTGTTGAAGAAACACGAAACATCCACGAGAATGGAGATATCAACAGAAACGGGAAGTCGAGAGGGAAAATCTGAAACAGCACTAAGAGGTAAGGAATCTGATTCAAAAATCTCTTCCTCACAGGGTGTTGAACTTGTCCAGGAGATGGTAAGGAGAAGGGATGATCTGGTAAAAATAGACCAGCAGCTCTTGGAATTGAAAAATGACAATGCTGAAATAGCATGGAGGATAAATAACCCAGACAACGCAGAGAGCAAAGATACGAAGGATTATAAACAGGTGATGGAGATATGGGAAAAGGTTGAGAGAAAACGACAGAACCTGGAAGAAGAAAAAGTAGAGCGGAAAAAGGCCCTTGAGAAGATGGAGGAGGACGTGAGGAGTGGAATGGTGACCAGATCAAAGACGAAAAGTCTTCAACCCCACAACCAGGCCCCGTTAAAATAGCTCCCGTGATAATAAGAGGACAGGACTTGGAATATCACCCCTGGAAGGCGTCCGACATGACTCAAGTATCTGAGAAATTGCCGCCCCTCAAGAATGGGGCCAATCCGTGGATTGCCAAATTGGAGGAACTAATGATCGGCCAAGAGATGGCGATGGGGGATGTAAAAAGACTATTGTCAACCGTGATGGGAAAAGCGGGCATGGAAAAAGTACTGGAGAAGGCTGGCATGGGAAACCATGTGGGGACTGGAGTGCAGGATGCGGACCTGTTCGCACGGCACAGGGGAGTACTGTGGCTGGCCCTCAGAGAAACCTACCCGACCAAGATGCACCCAGACCAAATCCACATTGGTACCCTGGGGGACACCCACCCTCGGCAGTATGTACAAAAAGCCTACGGCGCCTGGAGGGATACAACTGGCCAGGATGTAGAACAGGACCCCCTGGGGGAAGCCGTGCTAAGAGGAAAGATTGAAAATGGCCTCCCCATGGAGGTGAGGCAAAAACTGGCTGAGGTGGTGTCTCTGTCAAGCCTCCCCCTAAACTATTATACTGATAATGTGGCCCATCAAGTTGACCTATATCGGAAGAGGGAGCAAAATAAAAAGGATAAGGATGCGGAACAACACCGAAGGATCCTGTATCAACAGCCAACCGATGCAGGGAAGATAGTGGAATACCTCCAAGCCTTAGTCCAGTCCCCACAACCAAGAGGGGAGACGGGCTCCAACGGGGAACCAAATGACCAGAGACAGGGTCAGTTGGGGACACAGGGGGGTCCTGCGCCAGAACAACAACAGAGCCAGAGGGGAGCGAACGGGCAGTTCCGAGGAGGGAATGAACGTCAAAGAGGAGGATCGAATGGATCCAGAACTCAGCCAGGGTCAGTGGAGTGTTGGACGTGTGGAAATTTCGGGCATATGTCTAGGGACTGTGACCAAGGATATCACCCCCGAGGAGGAGAGTACCGTCCTCAGCCCACAAGAGGGGGACCTCGATGGAACAACAGGAGAAGAGGTGGAAATTGGCGGAACCAAGGCTCAAACCAAAGCCAGACCCAGAATGAAAACCAAGGCCCAAACCAAGGCCAGCACCCGAGTGAGAACTATGGCCCGGTGAATCCATCAAGAGGGCCAGACGAATCACTCTGAAAAGGCCCAGAGAGTCCAATGGGGAGGTGTCAGCTGTCAGTGTCGTCTTTAAGGGAGGAGCCTATTGTGTGCGTATCGGTGAATGACAAATCTGTCGAGATGATGGCAGACACCGGTGCGGCCTATACGGTAGTGCAACCCCAAGACGCAACGCACCTAACCCTGTCCGGTCGATACGTACGGACAATTGGATTTGAGGGAGTAAAACAGCTGACGCCTGTGACCGACCCTGTGACCCTGAGATATCGAGGCAGGGAAGCGACTCTTCCCGTGCTGGTCTCGGAAAGTTCACCCATTAACTTACTTGGCCGAGATGGGCTGGGGTTACTGGGAATGGACATTAAATGTACAGCGGATGGTTGTGTGATAAATGTACGAGAAGACCATTACTATCAGATGGTACAAAGAATCGATAGCCGACCACCGGAAATCTATTGTCTAGGGGGATTGGACCAAGAGTTGCTTGGTTCAGCCTTGGAATGGGAGACATTTATCACCGCCAACATGCCGGAAGCAAGTGATCCAAAGACACCATAACATTGCACTCTGCAATACCATAAAGATGCAGACTCATCACAGACTAAGGAGTGGCTGAGTGTGCAACCAGACAAAGTACAGCTTAATGCTACCAATATCATATTGGGGCCGCAAGGAGCAGCGCTACGTATTGCACGGAGCGCATATCTGCATAAAGAACACGAGATTGCGGACAGTGTTCCCCATGTGACTTTAAAGGTAGCCAACTCGTGCGATCAGCAGCACATTGGCGAGATGATGAAAAAAGCGGACGGAATTAAATTTGAACAGATGAAAGAAAACAAACTGATCTGGATAAGCCCAGACAAAAGGTTTATTAAGATCATGGTCCAAGGCACAGGGATGGGTCGCCCCCAAACTGTGCAATTATCCCAAGAGACAATGGGAGAATTCCCTAATGCATTGAACCTCCAGGAGGACATGATGAAGGCGGTGCCAGAGAAGCTGTGGTCAAAAAACAGCACTGACATTGGATTAATCAAGTCCGCTCAACCTGTGAGAGTGGAGCTTAGACCGGGGGCCACCCTGCCTTGGAAAAATCAGTACCCACTGAAGGAGAAAGCGGTGGCTGGAATCGAGCCACAAATCAAAGGACTTTTGACAGCGGGAGTCCTACAGAAAACAACTAATCCCCGGAGCAACACGCCGTTGCTACCCGTGGAGAAACCTGATACCTCGTACCGGTTGGTACACGATTTGAGGGCTGTCAACGAGGTTTTACTTGACTATCCCGCGGATGTCCCCGACCCCCATACGCTATTGACATTTATCCCATCGCAAGCTGAATATTTTACGGTTATAGATTTGTGTAGTGCATATTTTAGTGTACCCTTGAGCAAGGAGTGCCAGCATTTTTTTGGTTTTACCTATAAAAATGAACATTATGAGTATACTAGAATCCCTCAGGGACTAAAGCATTCGCCACACATATTTAACAAAATCCTAAGGGAGGACTTAGACGAGTTGGATACAATATTGACCTCCAGGGTCATTCAGTACATGGATGATCTTATACTGTGTGCAGGCGATCAGACAACATGTCATCGCGACTCCGTAAAACTGTTGCAGCTATTGGCAGAAAAAGGCTACAAAGTGTCTTTGAAGAAATTGCAGTATTGTAAACCTAAAGTGATCTATTTAGGACAAGCAATTTCACAGGGCCATCGGGCTATTTCGGAAGAACATTTGGTGGCCATTAAGACGGCTCCCAAACCTGTGACGGTAAGACAAATGATGGGATTTTTGGGTATCACGGTGTACAGTTCTCCATGGATCGAAAACTATACTGAAATAGTGAAACCATTAAGAGACATGATGAAAGAGGCGGGCGTTGATAAGCTGAGTAGTAAAGTGGTTTGGACTGAGGATGGTTTACGGGCGTTTGAAACAATCAAGTCCCGACTGTTAGAAGAGCCAGCCCTGGCTTTGCCTAACTATACCAAGAAATTCATATTATACGTCTCTTCCTCTCCAGATCAGAAGCAGGCATGCGCGGTGTTGACCCAGGACACCGGGATGGGGGCGCGACCACAGCCGATGGCGTACTACTCCATTGCCTACTCGGAAGTCGAGATGGGGATGGCTCCCTGCTACCGGGAAATGGCTGGAGTCTATACAATGTACGAGAAAGCCGCAAGTATCATGATGGGATATCCAGTGGATATCATGGTGAGGCATGACTTAAAGAGTCTGTTGGAGTGCGGTAAATATGCACTAACGATGCCTCGCATTAGACATTATTATAGGCTTTTGGAACAGGAAGATGTGACTCTGGTCAGGTGTTCCATAACGAACCCGGCAGCGGACATCCCTACGCCTGAGGATGGAGAACCTCACGACTGTGTGGCCGAAGCCGAGAGGTACTCTAAACTCAGAGCAGACTTGCAGGCTTTTCCATTTAGCAGTCCAGATCTGGAACTATGGACTGACGGCTCTTGTTATCGAGTTGGTGAGGGACTAAAAGCAGGCTACTCCGTGATAAGGTCACAGGGCGAAGGGTTTGTGGTAGAAAAGGCCGAAGCTTTAGCACAACCCTGCTCAGCTCAGCTAGCAGAATTGGTCGCACTGACTGAAGCATGTAAAATGGCAGAGGGCAAAACTGTGAATATTCATACCGACTCGGCATATGCACAAGGAATCGCATTTTTATTTGGCACGGTATGGAAAGGGAGAGGATTCAAGAAAGCCGATGGAAGCGCCATAAAACATTGTAGCCAGATTAAGAATTTGTTAGAAGCAATTATGAAACCAAAGCAGATTGCAATAATCAAGTGTGCTGCTCATCAGTCAGACGAATCCAAAATAACTCGAGGAAACAATAGAGCAGATGAAGCTGCCAAGGAAGTGACAGGTGCTGACAGGGCAGGTAAGGTCTTGGTTATCACACACGAAGTTGAGTTAGAGGACAAGATAACTTACAAGGATGTTTTGACTTTCCAGGAGGAGGCTAGTCAGGTAGAAAGAGACCTCTGGGTAACCAGGGGGGCTAGTCAGGATGTTTTAGGTTTATGGCGCAGCCACGGTGGATTTGTGGTGGCTCCTGCTGGCCTGGTCGGACTGCTGATCTACACGGCTCATGACTTCTGTCATGCTCATCGGGGAGAGGTGAGGAGAAAAATCAAAGAATATGGCTTTTGGGCGCCAGATTTAACCAGTCAAATTGATCATGTGATACAGAGATGTACGGTATGTTTGAAAAATAATATACGTAAGGGGATTAGTGTGTCACCAGGGCATATCCCCATGCCCAATGGCCCAATGCGAGATTTTGTAATTGATTACATTGACATGATTAAACCAATTAATCAGAAGAGATATATTCTTGTCGTTGTCTGTCGTTTTTCAAGGTGGGTGGAGGCGTGTGCCACCCGGCACAAGGATGCAGCATCGGTGGCCAAGTTCTTATGCCAAGAGGTGTGTCCCCGTTTTGGAATAATGGACAGAATCAGCTCGGACAATGGAAAAGAATTTGTCGACAAAACTGTACGTTTACTACTCCAACATTTAGGCGTAAAACAGCGATTGGGGGCCGTTTATCATCTGCAGAGCCAGGGGTTGGTGGAACGCATGAACGGGACACTAAAAAACAAATTGGTTAAGATCTGTCAACACACAGGTTTGAATTGGCTAAACGCTCTCCCATTAGCATTGATGGCGTGTCGTTCGAGCGAAATTCGCGGTCTGCGTTTGACACCGCACGAAATGATGTTAGGTCAGGCAAAGGTCCAAGTTTGGACATCCTGGACAATGATATGCGCGAGTACGTGAAATACATGTCAAAGATCCACAAAAATATTCTGGATCATGTCTCCAGTAGACAGGAGCATGAAACCGGGGAGGAGGTGAATAGGCCGAGTACACCTCAAATCATACCGGGCGACTACGTTTATGTTAAAGTATTTAGGCGTAAATGGTATGGCGCGCGACGAGAAGGGCCATACAAAGTCGTCCGAGCCACCGAAAGGGCTTTACAGGTTGAAGGGTCACCGATGTGGTTTCATATTTCGCATTGCGTAAAATCTGTAGATATTGGCCAAGAATGGGAATCTGAACCACGGGCCCTTGAGCAAGAAACCGGGGCGGCGCGACCTCTAAACGAAGGAGAAGATGCGGACGATGAAACCGGCGCGGCGCAACCCCTAAATGAGGGAGAAGATGCGAACGATTATGGGGAGCCAGATTATTGAGCTCTCTCCTTTCTTAGAAGTGTTTAATTTTAATGCAATGCAATAATCTTTTCTTTCAGAGTTAGCCGCACAAAACAGTCATGTTTGGTTAACTACACATAAGTATAGCAAAAAGCTGATAACTGGTCCGATGTTCTTTTTGTATAAAGAGACGGACCTAGACGGATGTCAACTTTAAATAACTGATAAAACTGATAAATTGTGTCAACTTCAACTAACTGGTAATTGTTAATTGTGTGAGTGAACTTAAAATTGTGTCAACTTCAACTAACTGATAATCGTTAATTGTGTGAGTGAACTAACGAGGGTGTTGAAAGCATTTGGCACTAACAAATATGAACTGTGCGTTAGACGATTCTTTAAATATTTGGTTTTTATGTGATTTGGCTAAACAGTTAAAAGGTTAAGGTATTTGTACAATGTACGAACAGTTTGATTGAGAAAATACTAACAAGAATATTGGGGATATAGAATCCCCAAACCGGGGACCTGTGGTGGATTTCCCAAGCAAAATGTATACATGTACAGAGCTGTCGTCCGCTACAGAGTCGTTGGTGAACAGGGTAACATTGCATCATACATTTCTAATCCAAGAGGTGTCTCCAACCCCCGCCTGGAGAGGAAGGGGTGGAGGGGACACAGATTGGATCAGCACATAGTTATAAAAACGGGCGATACTCAGCCTTTTTTCTCTGTCTCTCTGCAAAGGTAAACACAGAGTAGAGGCTTGGGGACAGAGTACATTAGCATATCAAAGGTCCCAAGATCCTGTTGGCAAGTTAAAGATAGATTCTGAATAGATGTTGATTTATAGCCGGCTATAGTGAACCAGTCTCAATAGAACAATCAGGAACAGGAAGAAACACCCGCCAGGCGGAGTGGAAATACCCACCTACCCCCCTCTCTCTAAGGGTGGGAGAGACTAACACCTCCAACAGACGGTGGCCAGGTGGCTTCACAAACATTTGGACTATAGGACTCTTATATGACTCAGAGAATGACACACATGTACCCTCACGTATAGTCTTGTTAATCTTAACCAATCAATAGAGAAACACTTGTTTAGACACATTTCTGCCAAGCAGGCAAACTAACTTCAGAAATATATAGTTTAACTAGGAACAAACACTGAAGAACTTCTAAACAGCAATACACAGTCAGGCTATTAAGAGCCAACCTATGCCTTTATAAGGGCATTTCCGCCAGGCTATTAAGAGCCAACCTATGCCTTAATAAGGACATATCCTGGTAGATAAGCTAAAAAGGCTGCTACCTAGTTTCACCCAATCAAAAGTGTGGGTGGGCTAAAAACGGCCGCCACACTGGTCCTCCAATTGGAAGCTCTCTCTCTCATAGAAAGGTCCGCCCTTCCTGACGTAATGCTGGGGGAGGAGTTAGTCTTTAAAGTGAGCGGTTCAGAGACAGAGAGAAACACAACAGTAAACAACACGACCAGAAGCTTGTTTTTCCCCTACTGGACGAGAAGGACGACGACGCGTTGAGACGAGCACCAGCGAACCAACGAGGAGGAGCCGAGAGAGATTATTTTAATTTAAGTGAATTTTAGTCTGAAACTCACAGCCGATGGCACAGTATCGGGCATGATTGGATTTCATTGCATTGTTTTTCATTCAAATCTTTTGTTATTAACGTTGGGATTCCATTAAAACCGGATCCTTACAATAACTCCTCTCTGACTCCTTTTTCCAACCGCCGTCTCTTTGTCGTCGCTTTAAACCACTTAGCTGGTTTTTGAAAATACATAGGGCTTTTAAGGGATAATACACAACGCAGAGCAGGCCAGTTCTGATTCATCAGAACTGAATATAGCCCCTTTGTGACTTCACTAACATTAACGGTTTAATGTTCCATTTGATACAAACACAGCATCAAAACCGAGGTAGTAACGTTAGTGACTAGCATGCTATGTATCATCGTGGCTTTGCTAATTACAGTCAAATAAGTATGTGCATAAGTAGTAACGTTAATCACAAAGAGGGTCTATGACCGTGGTGGGAGCATGTCTATGTTCCCCGGGTCCTATGTTCCCCGGGTTCTATGTTCCCCGTTTTGATTGATTGATTGATTGAAAATGTTAGACCACCAGCCCTGATTCCAAACTCTAACCTTAACCAGTTCGAAAGAGGGCCTAAGCTTAACCGTTCGAAACAAGGCGGACATTAATAATTAATAAAATAATAAAAATTTATAAAACTTTCAATCTATTAATCAATCAAAGCGGGGAACATAGTGTAACATACTGTGTGTTATCTCACTAACACACTGATGTGATTCGCTTTCTGCATCCGTCGTGTCCTAACGGAGTTGCCGTAGGTCGCGACTGTCCATCAGAAATAAACTACATGTCTACAAGCTAAGTCGTGTCCGTGTCTGCTCGAGTACATTACATGGTGTCAGAAGCGAAAATAAAATAAGAGAAAATGGGATACTCGCACTTTGAACACCCCAAGATCGACTGAGAGGCTTCTGATTTGTATCAGGAGTTTGGGAGATTCAGAAGTCACGTCGAGTTCGTCTTTGAGGGCCCACTCTCGGAGCTAACAGCTAAGAAGCGAGCCGGCTGGCTAGGTACGTGGGTCGGCGAGCAAGGCAGAGAAATATACAAGACGTTGGCCTGGGCTGACGGCGAGAAAGCAGATCCGTCTAAAGTGCTGGATAAGTTTGCCAACTACATCAGGCCAAGAAAAAACAAGCGGATAGCCAGGCACCGTTTCAGGCAAAGGAAGCAAGGACCAAGTGAAGGTTTCGACAACTTTATTAAAGATTTGAGACTCATTCTCATGGACTGTGAGTACCCCAACCCCGATGACATGCTGGTCGATGGAATCATTGCGGGAGTTCGAGAAAAACGGTCCAAGAACAACTGTTAGATAAAGGGGAGGCGCTAACGCTACCTAAAGCTATCGAAATTCCCCAACGGTTTGAATTGTCACAGAAACAGATACAAATCGTCAGAGAAGAGGATTCACAAGTCTCAGCAGTATCTGTTAAGCCAAAATACACAGTGCAAAATAAGAGAATGTACAATGAGGGACAGACAAAACCTGTGTATCAGAGGAAGGCTCCGGAAAACCAACAAGGAAACTGCGCGAACTGTGGGAGGGACCCCCAGCACAAGTGGAACATGGGGAGGTGCCCAGCTAAAGGCTCAGAGTGTTCCTACTGTCACAAACCCAACCACTGGATGGCAGTGTGTCGCAGGCGTGCAGTTAGCTCTGTGAGTGTTGAGTCAGATCAGGATGACGAAATTCTGAACATAAATCTGGCACAGACAGATAACCCAGAGAAGGATAAATGGACAGTAGACCTAAAAATACTGTCTCAGCAAGTGCCGTTTAGGATCGACACAGGCGCTAAGTGTAATACACTAACCGTAGACAGCTATCAGTCACTAATGCACTCAGGTGAGCTAAAACGCTCTAGTAGAGTACTCCGCTCGTATACCAATCATAAGATTAAGCCTGTAGCTGCAGTTGATCTACAGATGGCATACAAAAAGTGTGAAGTGAGTGCTGAATTTGAAATAGTAGACATAGCGCAGGAGAATGTGCTCAGTGGAGCTTCAGCAGAGGCTTTAGGCCTTATTGCTCGTCTTGACTCACTTCGAAGCAGTGTAGCCACCACAACACAAAGCATACCAGCTGGTCTGGATGAATTTCCAGAGCTACAACGTACCACAGACACCCTGCCAGGAAAATACACCGTCAAACTGGATGAAGATGCAAAGGGTGTGGTCCACGCTGTCCGTCAACAGCCAGCTGCGCTCAGAGAAAAAATTGTATAAAAGCTACATGAGATGGAGAAAGATGGTTTCATCACCAAAGTTGAACAGCCCACAGAATGGGTTAGCTCTATGGTAGCCGTAGTCCGTAACGGCAAGATAAGAATCTGCATAGATCCGAGTGATTTAAAGGGGCTATGCATTATAAATGTCATTTTTCAGTCTCTAGCATTGTATTATAGTAATAGGAGTTCGTATCAATGTGTTTTAGGGTCTAAATACCATATTGGCGGATTGCTCTGATTCAGCCCAGCCCCTCTCGTCCTCTAGTAAATCGCGTCATTTTGATTTGAAGTCCTGAGTCACGTCATTCGGCGCACAGTGATGCGATTGGCTCTGTGGTTGGAGCTAATGCCCGCCCCCATTCTACCTAGACTAGACAGCGAGTGGAGCTGCGGGGCCGTGCGCTTTGGAGGGAGAGAAAGGAAGAGAGAGCCGAGAGGAAGAGAGAGGGAGGGAGGGAGAGAGAGGGGGCACTTGGGGGGGGGGGGTACCTGCCGGCCGCGCGCCACACGGGAGATTGAAAGAAAGAAAAGAAAAAAGTTGCCCCGTCTCATCAGCGAGAGCCAAGTGGGAGAGAAAGGAGAGAAAGGAAGAGAGAAGGAGGGAGGGAGAGAGAGGGGGCACTTGGGGGGGGGTACCTGCCGGCCGCGCGCCACACGAGAGATTGGAAGAAAGAAAAAAGCTGCCCCGTCTCATCAGCGAGAGCCGAGTGGGAGAGAAAGGAGAGAAAGGAAGAGAGAAGGAGGGAGGGAGAGAGAGGGGGCACTTGGGGGGGGGGGGGGGGTACCTGCCGGCCGCGCGCCACACGGGAGATTGAAAGAAAGAAAAAAGCTGCCCCGTCTCATCAGCGAGTGGAGCTGCGGGGCCGTGCGCTTTGGAGGGAGAGAAAGGAAGAGAGAGCCTCTCTCTCTCTCTCTCTCTCTCTCTCTCTCTCTCTCTCTCTCTCTCTCTCTCTCTCATGGTATAAATGATTATTTGTGTAAATAAGGTTATACGCCGACCATTAAGAAAATACATGTTAGTTTAGGAATAAGGGGCAGGTAACTATAAGATTTATTCTTCTTCCTGCTCCTTTTGTCCATGGAATGACTATTTGTGATTTTTTAATGAAGAAACTATGATTGTATTATTCCATGTGGCAAATAAAAAATCTGAACTGAACTGAACTCTCTCTCTCTTCCCCCCCCTCCCTCCCTCCCTCTACCAGTGCAGACTGTGGTCTGACTGTCACTCAAAGTGCTTATGGGCGGAGCCAGGCCATAACAGCCTGATTTCTTGAGGCTGAAAAATGATGGTTTCGAGTACTTGATTAGAAATATAAAACAATGAATTTTTTTGAAAAAAACCTTACAAATGTCTTCAATAGACTAACAGGAATTGTGTAAAGTTGCCCAAATAGTGCTAGGAATAGCAGTGCATAGCCCCTTTAAATCAGGTCATAAAAAGGGAACACCACCCAATGCGCACCGTAGAGGAGGTAGTTTCAAGAATACCTAATGCTAAAGTATTCTCAGTGTTAGATGCTAAATCAGGATTTTTGCAGATAGAGCTGGATGAAGCCTCATCCTTTCTAACAACCTTTAAAGGCCAACCTTCATGTTGTATTTTTGTTCAATAAACAATGTGGACTAGGCCAACGGTGACTTTCATGAAGAAGGAAAAAAGAAGTATTGAAATTGACCCAGTTTTAGCGTTTTTATCAAACATTTTGTCTACCCAACACAATCACCACGCACGTGGATATTTTAATCAATGGTTCATAACGTGCGTGTGTAATCGAAATGATGTCGTCACAACAGGTGCAGGGCACCAGGGGGCTCACCAGGGGGCGCTGAGAGTCACACACAGCTAGTGGCAGGCACTGAGAGCCTTGCTACTACTAGCCGAATGAAAATGTATCTGTTTCACCTAACAACACTATTGCTCCGTGATCATAGCCATCCATCTCTAAAGCTAACCACTATTTGTAAAAGCCACAACCACGTTACCATATTTGTAATAATGTAAATCATTGTGTCGTTGTACATATTGTGTACACCGTTATAAGCTAACATAGCTTAGCTTGGTAGCTATTGTGCTAACAACATATCCCGACGTCCGGCTCGCTGGCCGGCATGAACGCCCGACACAAAATGGTTCTCTCCTCTCTGTACACCCCCGTCCCCACGGGTACCCTGCCGGGGAGCCCATGGACGCGACAACGGCGGCAGCCGTAGGGAGTTCGAGCCCGCCGTAACGCTAGTGGTACACGATAGCTATGAGCTAACTAACGCTACGGCCGCCGCTGTTGTCGCGTCCACAAGCTCCCCGGCAGGACACACGCGAGAACGGGGGCACACAAAGAGGAGAGAACCACTATAGCTCCTCAGGGACGGCGGAGCTATAGGCTAACGTCAGTGTAGTGGTCCCGACTGTAGCCGGGAGGACGGCGTAGCTAATAGGCTAACATTAGTGTACTGGTCCCGACTGTAGCCGGGAGGACGGCGTAGCTAATAGGCTAACATTAGTGTACTGGTCCCGACTGTAGCCGGGAGGACGGCGGAGCTAATAGGCTAACATTAGTGTACTGGTCCCGACTGTAGAAGGGACAGCGGAGCTATAGGCTAACTGTGATGTACCGAGTGGGCCACCATTGATCAACATGCAGCGACGTGTAGCTTGCATGATGCGTGTGCAGTGCTTTGCCACACAGGTCTGAGAAGAGGACCTGCACATGATTTTACTCGTTCCCCAAACTCCTCTACATGCCCCGATCTCAAATGGTTCACGACAGTAGACATAATGCTAACGTTAGCCAGCGCCATATATCGAGTAGTACTATGACCCGGACGCGTGTAGCTTATTGCCAGCGGAAGAGTGCAAGAATGCTTCCGCATTCGTCACCGCACGCCAGTACGGTAATGCGCCTTTCCTTTCGCCCCGCTCAGACAAATGCATGTAGTACATTGCAACACAACGCAGCATTTCCGCGTACATTGCAACGAATCATTTGGAGTTTGAAAGTGATATCAGAAGAAACTACTCAACCTCGGCTGTCTTTAACTATGAGTGAACACAACGCATTGTAACGTTAACGCAGCTGTCAACTGTACTTTACTATGGAATACATCATGTATATTATTGCGACGCGTCGTCACAGACTAAACAGTGTTCTGGATTTTCCTACAATGGATTATTGATTGTAAATTGAACCCTTGCACTGAAGAACCATTATGAATCTGTGTTAGAAAATGTTTTGGATCTAAATCACTTGGAGTTTGAAAGTGATATCAGAAGAAACTACTCAACCTCGGCTGTCTTTAAAGACAGTAGAGGTTATACTTTATTATAAAATTACAGATTCATACCTTCAAAATAAGCCATCAATTGTCAAATTTGAGACGATCGTTTTCAATCAATGTCCTATCAAACATTCTGGTAAAATCCTAACAACTTTTCAGGATAGGACTTGAACTTGATCCAAGTTCATTCAGCTATCTGATGAGAGAACTACACTCCCAGAATTCAATGTGATCATTGTCACTAGAACCATTTCACACCTGGAGCAAAGGCCCAGTCATTCCTTTGTTATTCCAGTGAATGGACCCAGCAGGAGGCCTAGCCTAGCGACAAGCGGCCACTACATATTATCCATACAATACCCAACATATGCACAATTACCATGATTTTACTGTGTTTACAGTATAGTGTATTTTAGAGAGAGAGAGAGAGAGAGAGAGAGAGAGAAAGACCTGTACCTGACTGTTCTTCATAATTTTCTGATTGCATTCGCATTGTTTATGAGGCTTCCTTGTACTTCTGTTTATGTGGACATAAATAAACATTTCAAATGTGTGTGTGTATCTGCGTGGGTGGGTGAGTGGGTGCCTGCGTGGCATCAGTTTGTCTTTCATATGCAGTTCAGAGAAAGTGAGAGAGGGAGAGAGAGAGGGAGAAAAAGGGAGATAAGGAGAGAGAGAGGAGGAGAGAAAGAAAGAGAGATAGAGGGAGAGAGGGGGAGAGAGAGGGATATAGAGGAAGAGAAAGAAAGAGGGAGATACAGAGGAGAGATGGAGGGAGAGAGAGGGAGATAGGGAGATATAGATAGACATGAAACCTAGGTATGTAATTTCATCTTTCCTTGTGACAATATTGTCACCCACTGTACAAGACTGTACAAGAAATTCCTTCTGTAATGTACTGATTTCTTTTGATTTCTCTGTTTGAGAGAGAGAGAGAGAGTGTGTGTGTGTGTGTGTGTGTGTGTGTGTGTGCAGGGGAGTAGCTGGGGGGGGGGGGGGGGGGGGGGGTTAGGATGATTCCAAGGGCCCAGCAAATGCCCCAAATTTTTTTATAGATTGGGGGCCCCACATTTTTTAATAGCTTGGGGGCCCACAAATTGATTCTTTAATGGGGCCCAGAATCTCCAGCTACGCCCCTGTGAGCGCACCTTTCTACTCTAGATAGAGAGCTGTCATCACCGTGATGCGCGCTTGAATGAACTGCGAGATAACTCATAACTCGTACACACACGCACTCTGTCTCTGCCATACAGTAGTTATGTTGTTTTAGCGCGACGTGGGTATATACACGGGCGAGGATGAAAAGCATGTTAGACTACTTTTAATTCATAAATTAACGTTCCGTCGGGTCCGCATGTATTCTAGAGAATGATAATAATAATAATGCAGGACCTCTTCAGATTATATTATCAACGACAGACAGTGAGAAACACAACCCCCCCCCCCCCTCTCGCGCTGAAGAATATGCATATTAGATCACTCAGTGATTATTATCAACGACAGACAGTGAGAAACACAACCCCCCCCCCCCCCCCTCTCGCGCTGAAGAATATGCATATTAGATCACTCAGTGATTAACACCTATTTGTTTGTGTGTGCGCGCGTGCATGTACGTGACGCGTTGTAGTTTCGGGGAATACAGGGATCATTTAGAACTATACAATTTAGCAAGAATTAAACATATTTACAAGTCGTATTATGTTGTGAAGGGCCAGATTAAAGTTGAGAATCTGCCTTTATTGTTTTATATACTTTGGATATTATTTATATATACACGGTATATCCCTTTACCTGCGTCCAAACCATAGTAATATTTCGCTCTCCTTATTGGATAGCGCCCTAGGCTCCAGGCAGTCTCGCACTCAGACAGGTGCAATGGGCGAGTTTGGGGCATGTCAGAACATGCCCGGAGACAGTATATTGATACCAGACAAGAACTGAGGTTTGGTACTAGATTGTCACTTAAGTATATATGCTGGCGCAGGTGCGCCCAGCAGTAGTTCATTCAGTTCGTCTAAAGCAGCAGTGTGACAAGTTCGGTAACATTGAAGTGAGCAACCGTGCGTTTAGAACATGTGCGAATAGAATAGTAAAAGTGTCAGAGTTTAGTGAAGTAACGTTGAGTTCGACTTAATCTAATGTGAATAAATAGTCGTTCATTTATTAAATACGTCGCCCACACCCGAGGAGTCCTAGGCGGAGAACCGTTTGACATGTACACAGGAGAATCGGCGTCGGCGATTGCAGAACCATTCCTGGTTGGATTATATTGATTTGGAACGTGGTACCCGGAGAAGAGCATCGTTGATTTCCACTATCGTTTGGGATTCAACCTCGTGAGGATTACAACTCGGGCCTGCCTCGTGGACGGGGCTGGCTAGCTGTCATCAATGCTGTTGGGCATTTGGATTACAATTATTGCTTTTGCTGCTGATCAAGGGAGTTTACAAGGACCGACTCCTGTACCTGGAGTCTCTTTATTCCTCATTGAATCAGACGGAGTACCCGAACATTCCTCTACCCTCCAGGCCTTACACCCCCGGAGGGAACCCATTGTCTCCAGTCGGTACCAGTGTTGCCCTATATAATTGCTACTATACGACAGGTGGTGTCAACTTAGACCCATCGTAGGATTCCTGCTATTCTTAGTGACTCATGCTCTTGACTGACTTTACGTATATTCTTCGCCATACAAGCGCGACCCTAATTCTCATTCTGTAACCTAACGTTGCCTAATAATAATAAATTACCCTCAAATACTATTTCTGTGTCAATGCCGTGTTCTTGTGGGTGTTCACCATCTATATTTGATGTACTGTCTGGCCAGTAATTAAAGTACATAACTAGCAGTGGTTTAATCTATCACAATCTTTAATACAGTCAGGGTTTTGTAACCCCTCAGTTACAATTGGTCCTTCGAGCCGGAGGGTATCAGTGTAATATTTAATATAATATTAATATTAACATGGCCAGCGGTGAACACTCTCCAAGCGGCTCCCCCAAGCTAGAACGCCCGCAGCGCAAACGTCAGCCACCTCCATATCTGGAGGAATTCGCTTTCGTTCTACCCCCTAGCTTATCTAAACGGACGTTAAATACGAATAAAACGGATAGTTTAAGCATGCCCACTCCTATCGACTTGGCGGCCCCGCCAGTAGAGACCCCAGAGGGTTCAAACAAAACTGACTTAGCTCACGGGGGGGACCAAGCGGGACATGACGTGACTATACCTCCAGACAGCGTCACCGGGATAGACCCCGGAGCGCTCCAGAATAAAGAAAGCGCTCCAGGGATAGACCCCGGTGCACAACCAACCCAAGCGCGCGTACCCGAGACAGCCCTCGGCGCGCAACCACGAGAAGAGAACCGCGCCCAGGAGATAGACCTCGGAGCGCGCCAGGAGAACAGGTCTCCACCAAGCCCTGTCAACGCCCGATCACCTCCATCGGTGTCATCCCCCAGCGAGGCTGACCAGAGACTGGCGCAAGCCTTAATCGCCACGCTGACAGCTTCAACCGAAAGAGACCGTCTCCAAGCACAGACACTTAGTGAGCGCGAACACTCTGCAGTGGAACGAGAACGCCTCCAGGCGCAACAACAGAACGAGCGAGAACGCATCCGACTAGAAGAGAGTCGCCTCCAGGCCGACACAGCGATGACCATCAGACTGGAAGAGAGGCGCCTCCAGGCTGAAGAAACCATTCAGCGAGACCGTACCAACGCGCAACACGATGCACAGCGCGACGCCGCCAATGCACAGCGCGAAGCGGAGCGGGACCGCCTGCAGGCGCAGATGATAGAACAATTGATCCAGAGGGCTACCCCCCACTCCTCCACGCGGAGCTCCCGGAGATCATCACGACACTGCGTTACGAACCCCCGACCCAAACCAAGGTTGAGTTTAATACACAGTCAGCACCTAGGAGCAGCACCTGGGGGCCCGGCCTCTGGTACCCACCCAGCACTAACCCACGACCCCACGTACGGGGAGACTCGCCCAGGAGGCCTCTCCCCCTACGCTCATCGGTGTCCCAGCCATCCATGGCATCTTACCTTGGCACACCGACGTTCCCAGACTTTACGCGCGAGGACAGAGCACAGTACACGGAATTACGCATGTGTTTGGAGACTATGATGTCCGATGTCCCCGACGAGTCGTACAAATATGCCATCCTCCTCAAGCATCTCAAGGTGCCCAGAGCGCATAACATAGCGCTGGCATATTCCAACTCAAGCACCCCATACTCCGCGGCTCTGGTGGCCCTCGACCAGCGCTATGGACGCATATGGGATTACGTGATCCAAGAAATACGAGAGATCGACCGCCTCCCCCCAGCCAAAGACAATAGAGCACTGGATGACCTCTCTATCAAGGTACAATCCCTCGTGGGGATGCTGGGGTCCCAAAAGGAGAAGGGGAGACATGAACTGTATGCAAATTCTAACGTGGAGCGGATACTGGAGAAGCTCCCTCCAGCCCGTCAAGAGCGTTTTCGGCGGCAGAGAGACCACAGTGACCCCAACGGCCCAGAACCATCCCTCCTAGACCTAGCTGATTTCCTCGCCAGGGAAGTTAGCAGTCTACGATTGGACACATTTGTGTGGAGTGGCTCTGACCCTAGAGATGGACCGAGAAGGTTCAACGACAACCGCCGGTCCGTGACAGTTATGCACCAAGCCGAGGTTGAGCCACGGCAGACGAGCCACAACACCCACGTCAAGGAGAAGTGGAAGGCTGTCTGTCAGTACTGTGAAGATGAACATTGGCTGTCTCAATGTGACACCTTCAAGAGGCTGACCGCTGACGAGGTGAGTCAGTGGATCAAAGCGAACCGCCGCTGCTTCCGCTGCGCGCGCAGCCATATGGCAGCTGAGTGCCGCCTAAAGAAAAGATGCAGCAAGTGCGACGGCGCCCACCTGGAGGTCCTGCACGACAGCAACAAGCGTCTGCCAGGACAACAAAGTAAGCCCGTCACGGTGATGTACCAGGCCGAGGCGGTGTCACCACAAACCAGTCCTGGACCCCCCCCCTGGTGTCCTGACTGCTACAGCAGACACTGTGAGTCACGGTGCTACTCGTACCATATCGATTCTGTGTCACCACAGACAGGTGACAACCCCCCGGCAAAGGAAGTATGGAAGATCGCCTGTACGTACTGCCGCAGAGGACACCGGCTGGACCAGTGCGATGTGTTCCCGAAACTGACCATCGCCGAAATGGAGCAGTGGATTGCGTCTGACCCCCCACAAGCCGGTCACCGCCGATTCCTGTGCGAGGATAACATGCGCAGAATAGCCCGACGAGGCAACCGACCAACAGGAGTGCTCCACATAGACCCCAAGCAGAGCGGGACCCCCCGAGTGCTCATCAAAGTGGTCAGAGTGCTCCTGAGCTACGAGGACAAGGTCCTGGACACTTACGCCGTCCTAGATGATGGGTCTGAAAATACTATCCTCCTCGCTTCCGCCGCAGCCCAGTTGGGCCTGCGGGGTAACAAAGAAACAATGACAATCCGTACTATTCAGAGAGACCTGAAAACCATAAAGGGCAAGAACGTCTCATTCAAAATAGCAGCGGTCGGGCAGCCCGAGAAGCGGTACAGCATCACTAAAGCATTTACAGGCCATGACATAGGTCTGTCAAGCTACAACTACCCCATCCCACAGCTGATCGCGAAGTACGAGCACCTACGCAGACTACCTATACCGCTTATCGACGGCGCCACACCGACCCTGCTCATAGGCTCCGACCACGCGGACCTCATTCTCCCAATTGAGGCGGCCCACATCGGACCCAAAGGATGCCCAGTCGCGGTTCAGACCCGACTGGGGTGGACGCTCCAGGGCCCCCTCTACGGACTTGACAGTCAACCCACGTCTACACGCTGCCTGCACACAAAGGTGAGCGACACCGGCCACTCTCTCGTACAGCCCGTTGAGAGGCTATTGACATTAGACGAGAAGCCTGTGAGAGAACCGTGGGCTCAAGAAGAGGGAGTTCCGAACTCCACCCCCCTCAGCTGTGCTCCAAGCGACGTAGCTGACCTCGAACCCAGCACCCCAAGCGACTTCTTGATGGGGCGGCCGGAACCGGCCCCTCCTCAGATGGGGTACAGACCGAACAAGAGGAACAGACGGAGGATGTGGAGACACAGCCAAGCACAGATCAACCAGTCTCAGGCCCGCTTCCTCCTAAGCTCCCTACCATCCTGTCCAGCCCGTCAGAAGCGGGTCAAGGACAGGGACAACTTAAAAGTGGACACAGTCGTTATGATCATAGACCAGTCACTACCCCGAGCTACACCCGACCCGTGGCGAGGCTGATAGAGTTGCCGAGGCTCCCTGACTCCCCTGATGACGATCATGACCCACTGACTTTGTAGAATTGCCCTACTCCCCACAACAGACATTGAGCAGTTGACTGGACTATTAATCTGTCTCCCTTAACTAATTAGGTGCGGACTAATTAGGAGGCGGCTGTTGTGAAGGGCCAGATTAAAGTTGAGAATCTGCCTTTATTGTTTTATATACTTTGGATATTATTTATATATACACGGTATATCCCTTTACCTGCGTCCAAACCATAGTAATATTTCGCTCTCCTTATTGGATAGTGCCCTAGGCTCCAGGCAGTCTCGCACTCAGACAGGTGCAATGGGCGAGTTTGGGGCATGTCAGAACATGCCCGGAGACAGTGTATTGATACCAGACAAGAACTGAGGTTTGGTACTAGATTGTCACTTAAGTATATATGCTGGCGCAGGTGCGCCCAGCAGTAGTTCATTCAGTTCGTCTAAAGCAGCAGTGTGACAAGTTCGGTAACATTGAAGTGAGCAACCGTGCGTTTAGAACATGTGCGAATAGAATAGTAAAAGTGTCAGAGTTTAGTGAAGTAACGTTGAGTTCGACTTAATCTAATGTGAAGTAAATAGTCGTTCATTTATTAAATACGTCGCCCACACCCGAGGAGTCCTAGGCGGAGAACCGTTGGACATGTACACAGGAGAATCGGCGTCGGCGATTGCAGAACCATTCCTGGTTGGATTATATTGATTTGGAACGTGGTACCCGGAGAAGAGCATCGTTGATTTCCACTATCGTTTGGGATTCAACCTCGTGAGGATTACAACTCGGGCCTGCCTCGTGGACGGGGCTGGCTAGCTGTCATCAATGCTGTCGGGCATTTGGATTACAATTATTGCTTTTGCTGCTGATCAAGGGAGTTTACAAGGACCGACTCCTGTACCTGGAGTCTCTTTATTCCTCATTGAATCAGACGGAGTACCCAAACATTCCTCTACCCTCCAGGCCTTACACCCCCGGAGGGAACCAATTGTCTCCAGTCGGTACCAGTGTTGCCCTATATAATTGCTACTATACGACAGGTGGTGTCAACTTAGACCCATCGTAGGATTCCTGCTATTCTTAGTGACTCATGCTCTTGACTGACTTTACGTATATTCTTTGCCATACAAGCGCGACCCTAATTCTCATTCTGTAACCTAACGTTGCCTAATAATAATAAATTACCCTCAAATACTATTTCTGTGTCAATGCCGTGTTCTTGTGGGTGTTCACCATCTATATTTGATGTACTGTCTGGCCAGTAATTAAAGTACATAACTAGCAGTGGTTTAATCTATCACAATCTTTAATACAGTCAGGGTTTTGTAACCCCTCAGTTACATATTACGTTTAGCAAGTAAGGATACATATAGATTACACTATATGCACTCGAAATTGTCTTTGTTCTATTTTTACAGATTTCTGAAAAACGGGACTTCCTGAGCATTTGTGAGAGATTTAAATCCTTTTGTTCTCCGCCCACGGGTGCAATAAGCCCTGTTGACTCCTAAGGGCACCTGTAGTGACGTCGGCGTTTGATAAGCTTTTTTGATTCGCGCATGCATGTTATTCGTGCGTGGACCTTTTTAACTCTTTCGGAGTGGCATTTCCGGTGTCAAATGGAAAAAAATAAATAATGAAATTATATACCAATGATGTAAACTACCCATAATTGATCAGTAGGGTTTAACCTGGATGTTGGGCTTTAATACTCTGATAGGAAGGTTTAGATGGCTGAGACTCCCATTCGGGATAAAATGCGCCCCAGAAATCTTCCAGCGCATCATGGATGAGATGCTTGAGGGCATAGCTGGAGCAATAAGTGTCATGGATGATATCCTAATAGCAGCCCCCACAGTCCAGGAGCACGATGCAATCCTCCGCAGAGTGGCGGAAAGAGCTACAAGCTACAATCTGAGACTCAACTTCCACAAATGTCACATCCGCCAAGCATCAGTGCCGTATGTGGGACATCTGATAACAGCTGCTGGTCTACAGCCAGACCCCGCAAAAGTGGAAGCGGTTCGGTACATGACGCCACCAACAGACAAAGAAGGTGTCAAGCGCTTTGTGGGCTTTGTAACATATTTGTCAAAGTTCATACCGAACCTCAGTGAAGTGGATGCCCCGCTGCGTCAGCTTCTCAAAAATGACGTGGAGTTTGCATGGCAGCCAGCTCAGCAGCAAGCCTTTGACAGGCTCAGGGAGTTGTGCACGCATCCTCCAGTGCTGAAGTTTTTTGATCTTGCAAAGCCTGTTGAAATACACAGTGATGCAAGCAGCAGTGGATTAGGAGCTGTCCTACTCCAGGACGGTCATCCCATAGCATTCTCCTCGAGGTCACTGACTGACGCAGAGACGCGTTATGTGCAAATTGAGAAAGAGATGCCATGGACTGAATCTATAAGTGACTGTTCTGTTTGCACTTTAAGTACACTCATTTTCAGGTTATTGGCAAAGTCATTAGCTAAAGTAAAGTTCTCACAGTGACTGTTATTTCGTTAATTGTTATAGTCATTATAGTACTACAGTTGGATAGTCGGTTTCTAATTAAAGTCTGATTATCTAGTTAGTGTGAAATAATTTAAAATAACAAACAAGCAGTTTTGATTTAAAAGTTTGGTGTGGAAATTCATGCATGTGTTATTGTGTATTGTTTTTGCTAAAAGAAGGGAGATGTAACATACTGTGTGTTATCTCACTAACACACTGATGTGATTCGCTTTCTGCATCCGTCGTGTCCCAACGGAGTTGCCGTAGGTCGCGACTGTCCATCAGAAATAAACTACACGTCTACAAGCTAAGTCGTGTCCGTGTCTGCTCGAGTACATTACACATAGAACCCGGGGAACATAGGGATGATCCCACCGTGGTGGTACGCTTGTGTTAAAAGCCTCCCGATGGGGTGTGTTTGGTCTTGTGCTCGGACCGCAAGGCATTCTGGGTGTGTGCTTCACACCAGGGCTTATTCCCTCTCCTGATAGTGGACACACTAAGGAATGATTCGTAATGGACAGTTCAAGGATAGTGGACGCACGTAAGGACAAAATCCTCTTCCGCACGCCCCTGAAAACAATGTCAAGGGAGAGATGCTGATCCCTGGGGGAGGCAGGATGGCCTAGAGAGGTAAAGAGCCAGTAACCCAATGGTCGCTGGTTCGATCCCCGCCACTGACAGGAGGGTGTATTCCAGCTGTGAGCTGGTGACTGAAGGGTGGCTGGTATTACATCTACGGTGTCCACCATCCTGTCTAAATGCCCTTGAGCAAGGCATTGAATCCCCCCAAAACTGCTCCAGAGACGCTGCACTGCAGGTGACCCTGCACTCTGACCTCTCTGATGAAACGCATATGTGTTGGGGACTGTATGTAGCTAGGACGGGATATGAGGACTGTGTGTAACTAGGAGGGATATGAGGACTGTGTGTAGCTAGGAGGGATATGAGGACTGTGTGTAACTAGGAGGGATATGAGGACTGTGTGTGTAACTAGGAGGCATATGAGGACTGTGTGTAACAAGGAGGGATATGAGGACTGTGTGTTACTAGGAGGGATATGAGGACTGTGTGTAGCTAGGAGGGATATGAGGACTGTGTGTAACTAGGAGGGATATGAGGACTGTGTGTGTAACTAGGAGGCATATGAGGACTGTGTGTAACTAGGAGGGATATGAGGACTGTGTGTAACTAGGAGGGATATGAGGACTGTGTGTAGCTAGGAGGGATATGAGGACTGTGTGTAACTAGGAGGGATATGAGGACTGTGTGTAACTAGAAGGGATATGAGGACTGTGTGTGTAACTAGGAAGGATATGAGGACTGTGTGTAACTACTGTAGGAGGGATATGAGGACTGTGTGTAACTAGGAGGGATATGAGGACTGTGTGTGTAACTAGGAGGCATATGAGGACTGTGTGTAACTAGGAGGGATATGAGGACTGTGTGTAACTAGGAGGGATATGAGGACTGTGTGTAACTAGGAGGGATATGAGGACTGTGTGTAACTAGGAGGGATATGAGGACTGTGTGTGTAGCTAGGAGGGATATGAGGACTGTGTGTAACTAGGAGGCATATGAGGACTGTGTGTAACTAGGAGGGATATGAGGACTGTGTGTAACTAGGAGGGATATGAGGACTGTGTGTAACTAGGAGGGATATGAGGACTGTGTGTGTAACTAGGAGGGATATGAGGACTGTGTGTAACTAGGAGGGATATGAGGACTGTGTGTAACTAGGAAGGATATGAGGACTGTGTGTAACTAGGAGGCATATGAGGACTGTGTGTGTAACTAGGAGGCATATGAGGACTGTGTGTGTAACTAGGAGGCATATGAGGACTGTGTGTAACTAGGAGGGATATGAGGACTGTGTGTATGTGTAACTATTCCCGCATTTCATTGTATACTTGTATGCCGTGACAATTAAAACTCTTGACTTGACTTGACTTGACTATGAGGACTGTGTGTAACTAGGAGGGATATGAGGACTGTGTGTAACTAGGAGGGATATGAGGACTGTGTGTAACTAGGAGGGATATGAGGACTGTGTGTAACTAGGAAGGATATGAGGACTGTGTGTAACTAGGAGGGATATGAGGACTGTGTGTGTAACTAGGAGGGATATGAGGACTGTGTGTGTAACTAGGAAGGATATGAGGACTGTGTGTAACTAGGAAGGATATGAGGACTGTGTGTAACTAGGAGGGATATGAGGACTGTGTGTAACTAGGAGGGATATGAGGACTGTGTGTAACTAGGAGGGATATGAGGACTGTGTGTAACTAGGAGGGATATGAAGACTGTGTGTATGTGTAACTAGGAGGGATATGAGGACTGTGTGTATGTGTAACCAGGAGGGATATGAGGACTGTGTGTATGTGTAACCAGGAGGGATATGAGGACTGTGTGTACGTGTAACCAGGAGGGATATGAGGACTGTGTGTATGTGTAACCAGGAGGGATATGAGGACTGTGTGTATGTGTAACCAGGAGGGATATGAGGACTGTGTGTACGTGTAACCAGGAGGGATATGAGGACTGTGTGTATGTGTAACTAGGAGGGATATGAGGACTGTGTGTAACTAGGAGGGATATGAGGACTGTGTGTAACTAGGAGGGATATGAGGAGGAGGAGTGATGAGGAGGAGGAGGAGTGAGGAGGAGAGGCGGAGGAGGAGGAGTGAGGAGGAGGAGGAGGAGTGAGGAGGAGGAGTGAGGAGGAGAGGCGGAGGAGGAGGAGTGAGGAGGATGAGGAGGAGTGAGGAGGAGGAGGAGTGAGGAGTGAGGAGGAGGAGGAGGAGTGAGGAGGAGGAGGAGGAGGAGGAGTGAGGAGGAGATGCGGAGGAGGAGGAGTGAGGAGGAGGAGGAGTGAGGAGTGAGGAGGAGGAGGAGGAGGAGGAGGAGAGGCGGAGGAGGAGGAGGAGGAGGAGTGAGGAGGAGGAGGAGGAGTGAGGAGGAGGAGGAGGAGTGAAGAGGAGGATGAGTGAGGAGGAGAGGCGGAGGAGGAGGATGAGTGAGGAGGAGGAGGAGGAGTGAGGAGGAGGAGTGAGGAGTGAGGAGGAGTGAGGAGTGAGGAGTGAGGAGGAGGAGTGAAGAGGAGGATGAGTGAGGAGGAGAGGCGGAGGAGGAGGAGGAGTGAGGAGGAGGAGGAGTGAGGAGGAGGAGGAGGAGGAGTGAGGAGGAGGAGTGAGGAGTGAGGAGGAGAGGCGGATGAGGAGGAGTGAGGAGGATGAGGAGGAGTGAGGAGGAGAGGCGGAGGAGTGAGGAGGAGTGAGGAGGAGGAGGAGGAGTGAGGAGGAGGAGTGAGGAGTGAGGAGGAGTGAGGAGTGAGGATGAGGAGGAGTGAGGAGGAGGAGGAGGAGTGAGGAGCAGGAGGAGTGAGGAGGAGGAGGAGGAGTGAGGAGGAGGAGGAGGAGTGAGGAGGAGGAGGAGTGAGGAGGAGGAGGAGTGAGGAGGAGGAGGAGGAGTGAGGAGTGAGGAGGAGGAGGAGGAGGAGGAGGAGGAGGAGGAGTGAGGAGGAGGAGTGAGGAGGAGGAGGAGGAGGAGTGAGGAGGAGGAGTCAGGAGGAGGAAGAGGAGGAGGAGGAGGAGGAGGAGGAGGAGGAGTGAGGAGGAGGAGGAAGAGGAGGAGGAGGAGGAGGAGTGAGGAGGAGGAGGAGTGAGGAGGAGTGAGGAGGAGGAGGAGTGAGGAGGAGGAGGAGGAGTGAGGAGGAGGAGTGAGGAGGAGGAGGAGTGAGGAGGAAGAGGAGGAGGAGGAGGAGGAGGAGTGAGGAGGAGGAGGAAGAGGAGGAGGAGGAGGAGGAGGATGAGGAGGAGGAGGAGGAGGATGAGGAGTGAGGAGGAGGAGGATGAGGATGAGGAGTGAGGAGGAGGAGGAGGAGGAGGAGTGAGGAGGAGGAGGAGTGAGGAGGAGGAGGAGTGAGGAGGAGGAGTGAGGAGTGAGGAGGAGGAGTGAGGAGGAGGAGGAGGAGGAGTGAGGATGAGGAGGAGTGAGGAGGAGGAGTGAGGAGGAGGAGGAGGAGGAGGAGTGAGGAGGAGGAGTGAGGAGGAGGAGGAGGAGGAGGAGGAGGAGTGAGGAGGAGGAGGAGGAGTGAGGAGTGAGGAGGAGGAGGAGGAGGAGTGAGGAGGAGGAGGAGGAGGAGGAGTGAGGAGGAGGAGGAGGAGTGAGGAGGAGGAGGAGTGAGGAGCAGGAGGAGTGAGGAGGAGGAGGAGGAGTGAGGAGGAGGAGGAGGAGTGAGGAGTGAGGAGGAGGAGGAGGAGGAGTGAGGAGGAGGAGGAGGAGGAGGAGGAGGAGTGAGGAGGAGGAGGAGGAGGAGGAGTGAGGAGGAGGAGTCAGGAGGAGGAAGAGGAGGAGGAGGAGGAGGAGGAGGAGGAGGAGTGAGGAGGAGGAGGAAGAGGAGGAGGATGATGAGGAGTGATGAGGAGGAGGAGGAGGAGGAGGAGGAGGAGGAGTGAGGAGGAGGAGGAGGAGTGAGGAGGAGGAGGAAGAGGAGGAGGAGGAGGAGGAGGAGTGAGGAGGAGGAGTGAGGAGGAGGAGGATGAGGAGTGAGGAGGAGGAGGAGGAGGAGTGAGGAGGAGGAGGAGGAGTGAGGAGGAGGAGGAGTGAGGAGGAGGAGTGAGGAGGAGGAGGAGTGAGGAGGAGGAGTGAGGAGGAGGAGGAGGAGGAGGAGGAGGAAGAGGAGGACGAGGAGTGAGGAGGAGGAGGAGGAGTGAGGAGGAGGAGGAGTGAGGAGGAGGAGGAGGAGTGAGGAGGAGGAGTGAGGAGGAGGAGGAGGAGGAGGAGGAAGAGGAGGAGGAGGAGTGAGGAGGAGGAGGAAGAGGAGGAGGAGGAGGAGGAGGATTAGGAGTGAGGAGGAGGAGGAGGAGGAGGATGAGGAGTGAGGAGGAGGTGGAGGAGGAGGAGGAGGAGGAGGAGGAGGAGGAGGAGTGAGGAGTGAGGAGGAGGAGGAGGAGGAGGAGTGAGGAGGAGGAGGAGGAGGAGTGAGGAGGAGGAGGAGGAGGAGGAGGAGGAGTGAGGAGTGAGGAGGAGGAGGAGGAGGAGGAGTGAGGAGGAGGAGGAGGAGGAGTGAGGAGGAGGATGAGTGAGGAGGAGGAGGAGTGAGGAGGAGGAGTGAGGAGAGGAGGAGGAGGAGTGAGGAGGAGGAGGAGTGAGGAGGAGGAGTGAGGAGGAGGAGGAGAGGCGGATGGGAGGAGTGAGGAGGAGGAGTGAGGAGGAGGAGGAGGAGTGAGGAGGAGGAGGAGTGAGGAGGAGGAGGAGTGAGGAGGAGGAGTGAGGAGGAGGAGGAGGAGTGAGGAGGAGGAGGAGTGAGGAGGAGGATGTGAGGAGGAGGAGGAGGAGGAGGAGTGAGGAGGAGGAGTGAGGAGGAGGAGGTGGAGGAGGAGGAGGAGGAGGAGTGAGGAAGAGGAGGAGGATGAGGAGTGAGGAGGAGGAGGAGGAGGAGGAGGAGGAGGAGGAGGAGGAGTGAGGAGGAGAGGCGGAGGAGGAGTGAGGAGGAGGAGGAGGAGGAGTGAGGAGGAGAGGCGGAGGAGGAGGAGTGAGGAGGAGGAGGAGGAGTGAGGAGGTGGAGTGAGGAGGAGGAGTGAGGAGTGAGGAGGATGAGGAGGATGAGGAGTGAGGAGGAGGAGGAGGAGGAGTGAGGAGGAGGAGGAGGAGTGAGGAGTGAGGAGGAGGAGGAGGAGGAGGAGGAGGAGTAAGGAGGAGGAGTGAGGAGGAGGAGGAGGAGTGAGGAGGAGGAGGAGTGAGGAGGAGGAGTGAGGAGGAGGAGGAGAGTCGGAGGAGGAGGAGTGAGGAGGAGGAGGAGGAGTGAGGAGGAGCAGGAGTGAGGAGGAGGAGTGAGGAGGAGGAGGAGGAGGAGGAGGAGTGAGGAGGAGGAGGAGTGAGGAGGAGGAGTGAGGAGGAGGAGGAGGAGAGGCGGAGGAGGAGGAGTGAGGAGGAGGAGTGAGGAGGAGGAGTGAGGAGGAGGAGGAGGAGTGAGGAGGAGGAGGAGTGAGGAGGAGGAGGAGTGAGGAGGAGGAGTGAGGAGTGAGGAGGAGGAGTGAGGAGCAGGAGGAGTGAGGAGGAGGAGGAGCAGGAGGATGTGAGGAGGAGGGAGGAGGAGTGAGAGGAGGAGGAGGAGTGAGGATGAGGA
>NC_140169.1:155023667-155081167 GCF_963971535.1 Notolepis coatsorum | reverse complement strand
ACACATACACACACACACACACACGCTATCCTCTGCTGGAGGAGACGAGTGTGGAGAGACCCTCAGGCTTCTTCCTCTGTGCGTTTCCTACGGCTTTTGGAAGTGCCTTAAAAAATATGGCGACAATCCTTTCAGTTTCCGGGTCACGGATGAATCGGGGGGAAGGAGGACAGACATTTACGTTTAGTCATTTATAGCCGAACGCTTTTTTTTATCGACTTACAGATTGTGAACAACAAGTCGGCCAGAAGGGTGTTGTACACCTCTGGCAGCTTAATTAAGGGTCAGCGGCATTGGTTGTCAACTAGTGTTGAACTTGAGTGTATAGTAGTATAGACATAATTAGCATGATAGGTAGTAGTGTAAGTATAGGGCCCTGCTCTAAAGACAAACTCTAACCTTAACCAACTTCGAAAGAGTGCCTAAGCTTAACCGGTCGCAGAAAAAGGCGTCACACGATTGGCGCACATGTCACATGACCAGAAACGTGAGTGGCCAATCAGAGAGCGTCTCCGCAAACATAGGCTACGAAAAAAATCATGCACACCTCCCTATAGACCAGGAAGTAACCACCACACCTCCCTATATACCAGGAAGTAACCACTACACCTCCCTATAGAGAGGCAGGGAAGCATTTCTAAACCTTTGGAATGTACCCCAAATATGGTACCAAGACAAATCCCAGACTTCTGGCCCCCCCCAGCTGCCTTGGGTCTGCCACATTCCTGAGGCAACGCCTGCTCGGAAGGACCTCTGTGTCAGTGAACTCTAGCCGCGGCACCTCGGACACTGATTTGTAGAGTGTGGGAGTCAAAGGGGACCACTTTGTAGATGGTGCTGCTCTGCATATACCTGGTCCCCCCACAGCACGGCCTGCGAACGCTCTGGACTGTCTCACACTGGCCCTTACAAGGCGCGGGGAAGAGGTTCGCACATGTGTGCACGTACACACACACACACACACACACACACACACACACACACACACACACACACACACACACACACACACACACTCACACACTCACACACTCACACACACACACACACACACACGCTCACACACACACACGACACTCAAATGCACGTACACACACTCACAAATGCAATGTGCACCCACAATACACACAACAAGCACATGCATCCACGTTAATATTTTTATTCGTGTTCACATTCTAGACAAACATCCTTGAACACAAACAACACACAAATAATCATGCACAAACACAAACCCATGCACCCACAACAAGACACTCACATGCATGCACATAACACACACATTTTAATATATTTATTTGTGTTCACATTTTAGACAGAAATCCTTGAACACAAACTCGGAGGTACCGCAAGGCTTATATCCCTTTCCACCAACGCACCGCTTCCTTGCGGCGGGCGGTTTTAAAGGCAGCTGGTCCCGCAGCGCGAGATACGTCCCCCTTCCTTTGTAGATGCAGTGTCTGGCGTTTGTCTACAGATGTAATGCGATTGTGTTTTACTGCTTTTCTCCACTGGGCAGGGGATGGGGGGGGGGGAGGGTAATTGCTGACTAGTCTTTTAACCTTATTAAATCATCCCAAGGCTGTGTGACAGGTGGAGATGGAGCTGATGATACTGCGCACCTCTCATCCTTCCAGGAGAAGGAAAGATGCTGACTCCAGTCCAGACCGTCCGGGGGTTTCATACAGAGAGTCCATGCAAAGCTGCCGCGGGTAATTAGAGGCAAGTAAATTTTTTCTATTTATTTTTTTTTAATCTTTTCCCCCCTCCTTCTTTTTCCGATTTTTTTCCCATCCCACTGTTAGTCGTTATGCCAATTCCCAACTCCCTTCCTGGTTGTTGCGCACCCCCCCCCTACTGTTGGTCCGGGAGGCCGGAGACTGTCACATGCTTTCCTCCGACACATGTGCAGCCAGCCGGCAGGCCAGCCTGGCCGCGCAGATTCTCACTGGGAGAGTGTAACGTGTGGAAGGTCACACTACCTCCCTCCAGATCCTACCCTCGCTGTGCAGGCGCCCCGACCGAACTGTAGGGGTCGCTGTCCACAACGCCCAGGACCCACCCACCAGCTTTCCCACCCCTAACACTGCCAATTGTGTTAGTATGAGCGACCAGCCAAGCTGGTAGCAACGCCGAGAGCTGGGCTCGAACCCATGCAGCGTCTCCAGCGTTGGTGGCGAGCGCCTTGCCCACTACACCACCTAGCCGCCCCTTTTCTATTTAGTTGATGCCTCCTACATGCTCCTCAGCCTGTGTGTGCATTCACCAGGCTTCTAACCAACACACATACATGCTCAGTGGTGCATTGGTGATTTCAAAGCTGGTTGCACTGTGTTTTAATGACGCCACGTCGTGCAGGCACGCTCCCGCGCATGCGCATAAATGTTCCCTTGCGTGCACACACAGAATAAAGACAATACCTAAATTGCCTCTAGGAATGGAATGTAACACATTTCATTCACAAGTTTTGTGTGAATGTATCCGAGGATGTATTTTTGAACACACCTGACGACAACCTGCGCTATTGTTATGCAACGTAGCCAGGTGGGTACTTTACTTGGCGAGTTGGCGCATCAGTCGAATGCAGCGCATTCCTGTTTGCACGCACGTGCGCATCCGTGCATGTGCCGCGTTCACGTGCTTCTGCTCACAGACCCGGTGGCACGGCGTGCAACCGCGTCCCATGACCAACGCACCCCTGTACATGCTCCTCAACCTGTAGGCATTCACCACAGGCTTCTATAGCTAACACACATGCAGGCAGCGAGCTAACCCCGTCTCTGGTGGAGGGAGGGGAACCTGGCCTAATGCAAAAGCCTGGAACTATTATTTCCCCCTTTTCTAAAGATAAGATAAGATATTCCTTTATTGATCTCCTTGGGGGGAAATTCGGGCCTCATAGCAGCATGGGGGACGGGGGAGGGGAGATACAGGTATGGGCGGCGTGTAGCTTTTCTCCAACGCGTCCGTGTTTCCGGGTTCCCGTTTTGCGCTCTGATTGTCCAGGTCATGTGACATGTGCGCCAATCGTGGGACGGCAAGTTCTGCGCCTATTTCCGGGTCGAACAGCCTGCAAACTACCTAACGCCTAGTTTATCACTGGATAAGCTTAGGCGACTCTTTCGAAGTTGGTTAAGGTTAGAGTTTGGAATCAGGGCAGGCGTTCTATCGCCACGCTCTAAGACAAACTCTAACCTTAACCAACTTCGAAAGAGCGCCTAAGCTTAACCAGTGATAAAAACTTGCGGTCCCACGATTGGGCGTACATGTCACATGATCTGACTAATCAGAGATGCGGAAACACGAACGCGTTGGAGAAAGGCTTCAAGCGTATGGGCGGGGTAATAGCAGAAAGACATAAATATAGGCAATCAAATTAGTTCAGAATATAAGAATATGATGAAAAAGAAAACTGTGTAAACAATATAATTAACTCTGAATATAAAAATATGAGAAAAATAAACAGTGTAAATAAAGGTGCAGATGAGAGTCTGTATGCCCTATCGGTTATATTATACGTAACGTTACAATAAATATAAGTAATACATTTATTCTACGTAGGTGGTATAATTTCTTCTCCTCATCCTGATAGAGAAAGTAAAGATGATGGAATCACCTTGTACTGGAGATTAAACATAGTTCATGCAAATCTGCTACTAAAGTTAATTGGAGGGATGGGGAAATGGACAATTATCATAGGTATAATAAGAAGATGGTGAAAGGTTTAACTTCAAAACACTTCATATCCATTCTGAAAACCTTATTACTTGTTCATTGCTGGATATTTACAAAGTACAGACAGTGGCTTCGTTTAGTGTGAACTGGTCACGGTCCTGAACTGACCCGTATGCGCCAATGAAGAAGATGGCTGTAAGAATAGTGACTTCCCCCCCTTCCACCCCACCTACCCCACCTCCTCCAATGTACAGTTTCTTCGTCAAATGTATATACTCTCTTTTTTAGACTCTTTTTGTATCACAAACAGTACTGTATTTGTAAATCTGGTATGTCATAAATGTATAGATGTAGCAGTACTGTCTATCTGTATGTCTTGTATGTCATATATGTTATGATGAATTGAAAATGGGGGACCCTGATGTAAACAAGACGAAAGTCTTTCTCTGGTCTGCATCCCCTTAACAATTGTTTGTATTGAGCCGTACTGTATATTGTACCCATTCTGCAATCTGTTAATAACATTTTCAATCAATCAATCAATGGTCCGTTCGGAGGCTGCTTCCAGGGGAAGTACATACACCAGAAATTCTACCTCATACACACTTTCGGCCGTAGTTCTTTACCAGGCTTTATCTCACGGAGATGAAACTGGGAACGAGGTTATCTAACAAGTAACAATTTTACAAGCAAATGTGTTAAGATAAGTAATGACTTTGAATTTTACTTGTATATGTCAGTAATTATTTTGTCAAAGTTTTTTTCAAATGTTGCGTATCTCACTTTGGACCTCACTCTCTGTAATCATTGGGTTTATAGCCTCAAAATTGTCACAGTTCCTATCTGGCTACTCCCTCTCTCTCTCTCTCTCTCTCTCTCTCTCTCTCTCTCTCTCTCTCTCTCTCTCTCTCTCTCTCTCTCTCTCTCTCGTTAGTCAGGTATGGAGTGCAGGTGTGCTGCTGTCAGCGGAGCAGCTGATTGACGTCTGTGGGCCAATTACGTCAGTGATATAACCCTGCCGCAGATGTCATGAGGCTGCCAGATCGTAACTTCGTATTTCCCAGTCAGTCGTGTTATTCTGCTCTCGTATAGTTCTCTAGTCCATTGTTCTCTGACCGTGCCTACCCCTTTGTTGTCCTCCTTCCCCGCAGTCCTACCTGGCTCTTCTTCACCCTGATCTCTGGCTCTCGATAGACGTGCTCTGACCTCCGCCTGCCTGACATCTCTCCTTGCCTTTTCCCGGAACGTATGAGGACCTGTACCCGTTTTTACCCCTGCCTGGCTGACTACGTAGCACTTGTGTCACCTACTTGTAACAGCTGTTCGCCACGGGCACAGTTCTAGGTACTGTGGTATAATATGTCCTCATGTAAATATGTTCCCCTTACCTGTGCCCCCCCCCCTCTCTGTGGAATCACCCCCCTCCCCTGTGTCCCCAAACCTGTACCCCCTCCCCCCCATCTGACCTATCAAATGGGACCACACACCCCCTTTGTTGAACTATAAAGGGCTCCTCCCGACCACAATCAAGGCTTCTTACCTGGGTAATTTCAGCTGACCACCTGGGGGGAAACCCTCAGCCATTCTCTCTATGTAATCTATCTGTTTGGTTAATAAACCCTTGTTATTATCCAAACCTCGGTTGACTGAGCACATTCTTCATCAGGATATCTACGAATATCCCACAATTGGCGTCTACGAACTTGTGACAGACTTTTTGCGTCCTCCCGGCATGCTGTATCGTTTCATCTATACAGAGAAAAGTGAGTATATAGACTGGTCGACCAAAAATGTATGGAAAGGAATTGAAACCTTCCCGCTTTTCTCTGTGCCAGGTGAATATTACAGAATGTTGTCAAATATTGAGACCATGGCTGAGTAAGAATAATGTGCATTAATATATCTGATCTGTATTGAGAATCGTTACCAGGGCGCGCGTGCACCTGGGTCCTTATCAGGCGGTTCTGAAAGGATGGGTTATATGTGCTAGTCCCTAAAGTTTAGGCACAAAGGTTGAAGTGCTATTCCTGGTCGAGTCGGAGCCGACCAAAAGCTAAGGCACACAGTAAGGTTGTCAACAAAGGAAGATACGTGAGCTTATTAGAGTGATATCATTGGAAAACGCGACTCTCTTAGAAACTATTCTATGATTCTTGTGGCAAAGAGGCGGGACGCTAGGACCGAGAAGCTGTTATAATCTAATTAGATTTAACAGAGTAACGATATATATTCATAGATACAACCTTAAAATAAGCTCACAACCTCTTCCATTCCTGAAAACGATATATTTGGATTGAATTAATCAATTAATCATACAGAGAGCGGGAAGGAAAACCGGCGGTGCCTCGACAGTACGTAAATGTACATTTAACGGGACATTAATCGCTGGTTGAAGGGACCGAGACTATGATTAAAAGGTATATATAATCTAATATATCGCTATAAAATTTCGAAGTTCAGGATTCGGTCGTTATGCTTTAATAACGGTGTATAGTGTATATCAAGGGTATAAATGCCTTATCGCAGCAGGGTGCTGGGCGATTAAACGAACAGCAATCCAATACAGACCAGGTATATACACACGTTAACTTTTATGTATTTTCGTTTGTTTGTCTGTTTAAGTCTCGTTTGTATGTGCACAAGTATTATAGGACCCGTCGCGTTGCTTTATTGAGTCAAGAACCGGCTGCGGATAGCGCGACGAGCATTGAGAGACGAGTTACCGTTATACAAAGAATAACATTGAAGTGCAGTTCACGGGAACAAACTAGGATAGTAATTTCCGGATTCCGCAGAACACCGGCCCACGGGAACGGCCATTTGGGGAAGTATAGTTTTATCGTTTCAGGTTGTTTACGTTTCACATATGCACAGGCGCGTTCATTCGGTAACAAAACGCTGGTATAGGAATTCCAGGCTATTGAGAGCTCGTGGGAAAAATACTGTATGAATTACAAAGCGTTATTTCCGAGGCGAATGAGAACACACGAACGTCGCATGGAGCAATGACGTGACGCTATGCGCGCCGTGAAGTTATTATTTTATATTAAACTATCCATAAGCGAACGTAAAGTGTAATGTGCCCAAGGCCAAGGGTGCGTGAAATCCACGTGTAGTATATGTTTTATTTGTATATGTATGTGCGCGCTGCTATTGGAAAATGTTGAGTTGCGGTGGCGAGATGCGGGTTGCTGACGACACGTAACGGATCCAACGTCAACAAAACAGCTTTCCCCGGTGAGTATGAAAATCATAAATATAGATGCTTTGATTGATTGATTGAAAACTTTATTAACAGATTGCAGAATAGGTACAATACAGCACAGCTCAACACACAATTGTTAAGGGGATGCAGACCAGAGAGAGACTTTAGTCTTGTTTACATCAGGGTCCCCCATTTTCAATTTATCAGGACATATTATGACATACATGACATACAGATAGTCAGTACTGCTACATCTAACTGTACATACACAACTATCATCTCAGTTACAGTAAATTACAACTATCTCAGATCACTTGAGTGTTTATGTGCTTTAATTTACACATTATAAGTCACATAAAGCTAATTACAATGTCTGTTTCAGAATTATAATACATCTGTGGGCGTACCGGGCATACTGACCATGGGAGCTAAACAAACACTTCCGGTTCCCAGTATATGGCAGTACAGGAATTGTAGTCCACATAAACAGCGTTAGATTAGACTTTATAAGCTTTCAATGTTGAAAACTTGGAACACAAACAACATAGATTATGTTTAAAAGTAAGATGTTTAGGTTATATTCACTTGAGTTAATGTGTTTATCTAAAGAACCAATGAAAGATAACTAGCCCTTTCCATTGTAGGACATTTTTAAACATGATTCAAAATGTGTGGTTCCACATTCATATGATGCTTGTGTACATATGCGATATGATTGATAAATGATAACACTATCATTACATCCTAGGACAGGATGGATGAGAAATAGCTGATGTTTTGTTAAGCTCACAGACAATCAAGGAGAACCCACTCAGATGGTCTTAGAAAAGAGTGGAAAATTAACATGTGTTTGTATTTACAGATCTGGCTCTGAGGCGAGATGCAAAACAATGCATGACTACACCCAAATAGAATTACAAAAGACAGAAAATCCAACAATTTGCATGTCAACCGAGAGACAGTGCAGAGCTGAGAGACAATATAAAAGAAAAGAGTGGGAAATTAACATGTGTTTGTATTTACAGACAACCAAGAGATCTGGCTCTGGGTCAAGATGCAGAATGGGTGTAAACACATTGTATCACAAAAGTTGAAACTCCAGTGATTTGCATCTGAACACAGACAAGACACAAAGTGAGACCAGCTACAATCATTTAAATTGAGACCCCAAAGTAATCTACATTTGAACACTCAACCCAGCTGAGGACGATGTGGAGTGAAAGACAATTCAAATAGCCAGTCTGACCACACCTATAGAGACTCAACTTAGTATCTCCACTTAGTATAGTAGGAAGTATCGCTTTAGATGCAGATTTACACTTGGGAGACAAAGCAATGCAAATGCCTACACTCGTGACCACAGACTTGATGAACTCACCTGGCGGTGGATGGCAACAGAGAACCACTTAATTAACATGAATTAGACACCGGTGATGAATTTGCAGTTATGAAAATCTACCTAACTCCCATACTAACAATAACTAACCAGTCGTTTTCATCATCTCTTTTCAAGAGGCACATGAATTAGAGAAGTGCCCGAGATGAAAGATTAATGATGAAAACAACTACTTACAATCCCCTCCTTCTATTCTCTGTTTATAACCAATAACATGCATGACTATTCCTTAGACTATTCTTTTAACAACTAATACATTTCCATGACTGCAAAATATCAACCACAAAATTGAAACACAATTATCTAAATGTACAAGGTATACACGTACATTGATCATTTAGCTGACACTGTATGACAGGACATCAAAAAGGGCACAACTCTATCAGCTGAGTAACAATGTTCATCAAAGTGTTGAGTGCCACAGTGTAGGTTAGTTTTATTAGTGTTGAGTGCTACAGTGTAGATTAGTTTATTAGGACAAATGCATGACAGTAAGGTTAGTTAGGGTTAGATGACAAAACGAATGATTGTTTTTCATGCAAAATTAACTGGCTACCTAGATTTTATGTTTTTTCCCCATGATATGCTATGATGAGCCACACTGAGATGTGAAGAACAACCGAGAAGTCATGGCGAGGTAAGTATCTTGAAGAAGCACACCATCGTACGCGGCCTGAGGTAAGATCAACTTCAATTTAAGACCATCAGAATATGAAGACAAGGAGCTATTTTATCTGATTCAAAACTTTGGCCATTCATTTACAAATTTTATTTAAAGCCTAATGCTGTAAGATCTAGTTAGATACAAAATCTGATAAAATTGTAGTGAATGTGACCTTCTTGACGTAAGGAATCACTGCTAATGCAATTGGCTTGCATTTCCTATTGTCAATTAAGTGATTTTATTTACAATGAATTGAATTAATCCCAAAATGATTTTCCACTTTAGCAGAAAGGCGTTGAATCATTTATGTGAGGAGTTTTCTAAGGCAGTGTTTATCACCCTCAGATCACGAATTGGTGAGAGGACAGGACGAGTGAGACGACGCATGACCTGAACCACGAACGACGGCAGGACCAGACAGAGAGGAACACAACCCAGTGACCTGAGCGACCCACGACAGCATACTACCAGGGACGCCGCCAAGGAGCTGCGGACACAACCAGAGGCGACGACAACAACCGTGGGAGAACCATCCAACCCAGCCCACAGACATCCCCAAGAAAGTGGAGCAGGGGACCACGAAGGAGACTGACCAAGGAGACACTGACGAAGAGGAGATCAACCTTTTGACGGCCTCCACCCCGGCATTGCAAACCACGACAGACCAAACCCATCACCTACAGATGGGAACCAAAGCCCCGACCATCAAGATGGATTCCGATGATAAGCTTGTCATCCAGTGAGAGAGAGCGTCCTACTGACTAGCCACTACACCGGCGGGCCCTCGCCCTCCATCAAGTGGTACCGCAATGACGAGGAGAGGACAGCGAAACCAGCACAACACATTCAAAAACGCCCTGACCACCATGTCTCTGAGCCTGATGGGGGCCAAGCGTGAGCACAGTGGCAGACATGTGGTGGTGATGGAGAGCAGCACAGACAAGTGACCCTTGACAGGGAATGGACGGCGACCAGTGAATATTCCCGACTGCATCGTCAAGAAGAGACACATAGCAAATGAGACCTGTGGACCAAGAGACTTCTGAATACACATTGTCCAAAATTGTTATGTATTTATTTACTTTTTACTGTCTTACTGCCACACGACAGGCTCACAGAAACATCAACTGAATGTACGATACGTTCAACACACAGCAGGTCACCACAGAAGGACACATCCCTGGCAGAGAACAGATGGTCAACAGTGACGCAGCAACTGTCAGATTCACAAACAAGAGATGTTTCACAAAGTTCATATGTATCAAGAAAATTATGAACTAAGAATATGATGAAATACAACCAATAAGATTGCAATAACCAATTTATAATAACAATAAGGAATGATCACAGAGTCACATTGAAAATTATATTGTTAACAAGACAGAACCAGTTGGTTTATTCCAAGTCACCAAGTTTGTTTTGACCATTGATAGTATGCACCACAGAACAATGCATAACGATTATCATAATCACCTTTTATATTAACCACTAGGTTAACGGTTTTCAATTTTATTTTGACACATTAGCCACTAAGGTAATGTCTATTGTAAATATTACTATGTTTGTATATGTACAACCATGACATAACCATGACATTAGCTCCCCTGAGTCACGACATGAACGACTGAAGGTATGCCAAGATATTTGCACAGCGATAGCTTCTAATGATTATGTTAATTGTTGTTTGATATCAGAGTTGAGGACCACTCATTGATATAGGTATT
The DNA here is from genome assembly GCF_963971535.1 of Notolepis coatsorum. NCBI lineage: Eukaryota > Metazoa > Chordata > Actinopteri > Aulopiformes > Paralepididae > Notolepis > Notolepis coatsorum. Next base: position 155,070,506 of record NC_140169.1, on the reverse strand, counting down.
TTGAGCGATTAATAAAAGAAAAGGGTGATATCTATTCCCACATCTCTGATATCAAAATAACACAGACCGCAATCCAGTCGATCATGTCATGAATCATGTATATAAATAATACTAGTTTAAATTATTAGGCCAACCAACAGAACACATTGGCCAACATTTTCATTATTTTAATTATTTTCTATTTTTTTCATTATCTGATAACCGATGGATTACATCGGTCCCCACTTTTACCTGTTCCAAACAATCCTGGTATATTATACATTAATCTCACCCACATTATAAGAAAGAAAAGTGAGTATTGTGGTATAATATGTCCTCATGTAAATATGTTCCCCTTACCTGTGCCCCCCCCCCTCTCTGTGGAATCACCCCCCTCCCCTGTGTCCCCAAACCTGTACCCCCTCCCCCCCATCTGACCTATCAAATGGGACCACACACCCCCTTTGTTGAACTATAAAGGGCTCCTCCCGACCACAATCAAGGCTTCTTACCTGGGTAATTTCAGCTGACCACCTGGGGGGAAACCCTCAGCCATTCTCTCTATGTAATCTATCTGTTTGGTTAATAAACCCTTGTTATTATCCAAACCTCGGTTGACTGAGCACATTCTTCATCAGGATATCTATGAATATCCCACAGTACGAATGAGGAGAGGAGTAATATGCACAATTGAAGAATAGTGGACCAGAGACAGAATTATAACAATGACCGGTTTATTATTAAATGCGCGCTAGCTAGACATACAGACGTAAAGTACTAAGTTGAAGTATCCCTTTTAAGTTCTTTCTGTAACCTTTCCTTTCGGGAGGGTTACTTCGATATCAAGTCCTAGATTGATTGGATCAACATATTAGGTTTGGTTCAGACGTCTCTGAGGTTATCTCTAGCTAAAAGCTAGATTCAAGGTTGGATATTGGATGTATCCTTTTATCATCAGTAAACTCTATTTCAGTTTATCATTTCAATGGGTAAATGTTTAAACATATTCATTTAAACCTTTACATGTGCAGGGAACGCAAATACCTTACTAGGTGAAATGCTCCTTTAAACTCTTCCTTTGAAGGTGTAACACAACAAAAGTACCAAATGGAATATTCTAGGTTATGGGAATGCAAATACCTTATTAGGTGAAATTACCCTTTAAACCTTCTTTCTTTACAGGAGAACCATCAGTAATTCAACTATAATCAATGTCATCAATGGGTACACTAGAATCCCATCAACTCGTCCTCTTTACAAGAGAACATCAGTAGTTCAAATAACTTACTGGGTGTATTTACCCTTTAAGTCTCCCTTCTTGTAGGAGAATTATCAGTATCTTATCAGATTAAATCAAACCAAATACAAAATACAATGTAACTGCCCCCCGGCTTGGTGTTGAAATAAAGATGCGGTTATGTTTCGTACAGATGCTTTTATTTATTTTCTCTTTTGCATTTCAGCTTAGCAGTACTGTAGCTTTTCTTTGGTAGTTTGTCGTTTGTACAGGTAGTGACGGTTGCCTCATTTGCTCCGTTTGCACCCCGTTTGCACCTCGTTTGCACCTCGTTTGCACCGTGAAAACTGCATAGGACAGTCAAACACAAACATACAATTAGTTACATATTTCACAGTTCAATATTGTTCACATGTTGTTCATTATTATACCAACGTGTTCAAACAAACAATTGCATTCAAAGATATTTAAAAGGTGAACTCGTCTTCCATAACAAAGGCACCCTGGGAAAAACAATGATATATAATAACGTTACTTGTCCGGCAGCAGGTGCCTTTGATTAGAAGCTACTTCGTGAGTGCACCACTTTATATGTTTATAAATGTTTGGCGGTTACACACATAAATATACAACAACATATCTTCAACAACAGTAATAATAATAATAATATATTTGAGTGTTCGACATACCTTATTCCGCTTTACCAAGGGTAGTTAATTTAACTGGAGTAAGGTCCTTCTATCATACATAATTCGCTGCCTGCTCCGTCGTTATCTCTGAGTTACTTCCGCCTTGGTCACACAGGAAGCTGTGACTTTTATACTAAAGGAAGACGAGCTCTGCCCCCATGTGGACACTAAATGAAAATGCACAAGTGGCTCCGAAATATTATTTTCTTAAATAGATAAATAGAGAGCTCAGTATTCTGAGCCAATACAGAGAAGTTGATCATTTAGACCAACGCAAACCAAAGCTTACTGACAGTAAAGATGATAGGCATCTTTACCCTTGGCGGTCAGTTACACTCCCACCAAATCCTGCTATGACGGATAAGCACAAAACAATTAATTTAGTCATACAGGATTTCCTTTTAGATTTCACATAGCATCAAAATAATACAATTCAAGCGTTTCTATACTAATTACTCTCGAGGAGGAGTACCAATTTCTGGATCGGTCGCTCAAGGACTGAAGGTCTGGTAGAGTGATCTTTTCGCTCCCCAGTCTGTATTTTTACTCGACGTACTAGACCGTCGCTCTACCATGAAGAGATCTGATTTAGGCGACTTAGAATGTCTGTACAACTGTTAACTTTGGTTGTGAAAGCTTGGACAGCCTTAACCTCAGGATCGCCTACGAGTAGGTCTGCGAAGGGATTCAGTTTGGGATGTACTTCTTGCTCCCAGAGAAATGTAGGACCTGACATCCAGTTTGTTGAAGGAATGTGAGATGCCTGAAGGCCTCTGGAGGCATGATCTGCCGGGTTCTCTGCTGTTTCGATATAGTGCCATTTACTTGGGTCAGTGTTTTCTCTTATCAGTTGGACCTTCTTGCCTCATTATTGATGTAGCCCAGAACTACTTGTGAATCTGTCCAGAAGAATTCTTCATCGATCTTCATCTGCAGTTCTCTTTTCAGCAACACACTTAATTTGGTTGCGACCACTGCCGCTGAGAGCTCTAGTCGTGGGATGCTTGAGACCTTTGTGGGTGCTACTCTTGCTTTGGCCATCACAAGACTGGAGTGTACTGTATTTTTGTCATTTTTGTACCTGAGGTAGGAACAAGCGCCATACCCCATGCTGCTGGCATCGGCAAAGTGATGCAGTTCCGTCTTGATGATGTTGCCGAAGTCATGTGGGTGATAGCATCTAGGGATTGTGAATTCCTTTAAGTTATATAGCCCGATCTTCCATTCCTCCCACCGTGGCTTTAAGTCATCTGGCAGTGGATCGTCCCATCTTATGCCTCTGCGGCATAGTTCTTGGAGTATGCGTTTTCCGCTTAGGGTGAATGGGGCAACAAACCCGAGTGGGTCCTAAAGAGAGGCGACGATGGAGAGGATTCCTCGACGGGTTGAAGGCTGGTCTTTCATGTTGACATTGAAGCTGAAGGTGTCGTTGTCTATAGACCACTGAAGGCCAAGTGCATGCTCAGTTGGGGTCGCTTCCAGCTTAAGTTCGAGAGGGTCAGTGATTGTTGCTCTTTCTGAGGGTTTCACACAGTCGAGGACGTATTTGTGGTTAGAGTTGAATTTGTGGAGGCGTAGGCCTCCTCGTTTGCACAATTTTTGTGCCTCGATGATCAGTTTCTTGGCCTCTTCGACTGATGAAACGCTGGCTAACCCATCATCAACGTAAAAGTTCTTCTCAATGAAGGCTGAGGCTGATGGGTAGTCTTCTCTGTGTTGGTGTGCCATGTACCTTAGGCCTAAGTTGGCACATCCAGGAGACGAAGCAGCTCCGAATAGGTGAACTGTCATCTTGTTTTCCGGTGGTTCTTTTCCCAAATCTCCTTCCTCCCACCATAGGAACTTAAGGTACTTTTGGGATTCAGGCGTGGCGAATAGTTTTGCTGAGCAGTCGACGAACACGACCCTTAGCTTGTTGGGCCTTTTGGGATGGTAGGTGCTGTGATGAGGAAGGTACCAGGCAGTCTCTCCCTTTGCTGTTGTATGGTCCAGTTCTGCATCACCTTTCTCAATGATTTCCCTCATGAAAATCTTATAGCGTTCGTGATATTCTTTATTTGTCTTTAGTTTCTTCTGAAGGCGGACAGTGGCTCGTTTCTTGTTTGGTAGAGATGGTGGGCCGCTACCCTTGAAAGGTAAAGGCATCTCGTAGTGTCCATCTTCTTTCTGTCTGATGTGGTTACTGAGAAATTGTATGAAGCGAATATCTTCTTGAGACACGTACTTGTCCTCGTAGTTCCTTTCAGAGAAGTCCGACTCAAGGGCTTTCAGGACATCTGTTGTAGACGGGGCTGGTATTTCTTTTACTGCGACTCTATGTACGAAGCTCTGACTCCCTTGTCTGTCCAGATGAGGGTTAGGTAGGTGGTTCCTGCTTAGTGCGCTTGCTTGGGCTAGACTGAATGCCTCTTGGTTCACAGTTGCTCCAGGAGATACTTGACGTTGGAATGTTGGATGTAGCAGAGCACTATCTTCAGGTTTTTGGTGAGCAGTTTTTATTTCATGATCAGTGTTTTCTTCTTCTTCTTTGTTATCTTGATCACTTCCAGAACCGTATGCCCTCACTCGGGCTGCTGCTACCTTAACTTCATTTTCTGCTTGTAGCTGCTGTAGCTTCATCCTTTCCGTCTCCAGCCTACGTCGACTCTCCACCTTCATCTGCTCCATTTCCGTTAGCATGGCTGCCTCTTCCTCCTCTAGTTTGAGGAGATTTGTTTGCAGAGCCTGTATTCCCCAGATGGCCTTCACCTCTTCCTCTTTAGCTGCAAGTTCAGCTTCCATCCTTCTGCTTGACGCTTTATTCAGTGCTATCCTCACTCTCTCCTTTTCATGTCGTTCATTACAATCTTCTTCCTTTGTTTCCAATCGTTTACAAACAAGTTCCTGTGTGTCTGTCGTCAGCTGGATACAGGCGTCCATTTTATCTGCTATCTCTGGAGTTGTGGCATGATTGCATAGAATTGACTCATACACACTATATACTAGGTCACAACTTGTTTGAATGTCTTGTTTTAATTTTCCAAGTTCTTCTGTCGGACAGAAGGCTCTCAGTTTTCCTCTAATTTCCTTTGCCATCTTCCTCCAGGTGTGGTAAACCTTGTTAAATACCTTCTCATTTTTCATATTTTCCACCTCACGATTCTCCTTTCCTTTCTCTGTTAGAGTTCCTCTGCGAGCACCTGTCCTGTTCCGTTCCATCTCCAAGAGGTTGCCAGCATCGTCTTCTTGGGCCGACATTGTGCTTGATCACACACACTCAAAATATCAAATAAATAGATGGTATTTAAGAGTTCCACTTGCTGGGATGGATATCAGACAGCATAATATTCATTAAATATACAGGAGTTGCCACACGTCCGTGGTATTGCTGGGATGGATACCAGACAGCATAAGGGTAATTAGATATACAGAAGTTGCCACACGTCCGTGGTATTGCTGGGATGGATACCAGACAGCATAGGGTTAATTAGATATACAGGAGTTGCCACACGTCCGTGGTTTTGCTGGGATGGATACCAGACAGCATAGGGTTAATTAGATATACAGGAGTTGCCACACGTCCGTGGTTTTGCTGGGATGGATACCAGACAGCATAGGGTTAATTAGATATACAGGAGTTGCCACACGTCCGTGGTTTTGCTGGGATGGATACCAGACAGCATAGGGTTAACTCAGTAGGTTCATTCTTCCTTCTCTTCATACATGTATTTTCTTTAGTGTAGGGTCCTCAACATACATGTATTCTCTTCGGAGTAAGATCTTCAACATACATGTATTCTTTTCGGAGTAAGGTCTTCAACATACATGTATTTTCTTCGGAGTAAGATCTTCAACATACATGTATTTTCTTCGGAGTAAGATCTTCAACATACATGTATTTTCTTCGGAGTAAGATCTTCAACATACATGTATTTTCTTCGGAGTAAGATCTTCAACATACATGTATTTTCTTCGGAGTAAGATCTTCAACATACATGTATTTTCTTCGGAGTAAGATCTTCAACATACATGTATTTTCTTTGGAGTAAGATCTTCAACATACATGTATTTTCTTCGGATGGAGGTCTTCATTGTACATTTATCCACTTCAGAATAAAGTCTTCATAATACATCCATCCTCTTCAGAACATCTATCCTCTTCAGAGTAAGGTCTACTTCACATTTATCCACTTCAGAATGAGGTTTCATAATACATTTATCCTCTTCAGAGTATGGGTTTTACTCACTGTTTATCATCTTCAGAGTATGGGTTTTACTCACTGTTTATCATCTTCAGAGTATGGGTTTTACTCACTGTTGATCATCTTCAGAGTATGGGTTTTACTCACTGTTTATCATCTTCAGAGTATGGGTTTTACTCACTGTTTATCATCTTCAGAGTATGGGTAAGTCTTCGCTCACCACTGGTCGGTAAGTTTTCACTCACCACTGGTCGGTAAGTTTTCACTCTTCAGAGTCGGGTACGTTTTCACTGTAACTGCCCCCCGGCTTGGTGTTGAAATAAAGATGCGGTTATGTTTCGTACAGATGCTTTTATTTATTTTCTCTTTTGCATTTCAGCTTAGCAGTACTGTAGGTTTTCTTTGGTAGTTTGTCGTTTGTACAGGTAGTGACGGTTGCCTCATTTGCTCCGTTTGCACCCCGTTTGCACCTCGTTTGCACCTCGTTTGCACCGTGCAAACTGCATAGGACAGTCAAACACAAACATACAATTAGTTACATATTTCACAGTTCAATATTGTTCACATGTTCATTATTATACCAACGTGTTCAAACAAACAATTGCATTCAAAGATATTTAAAAGGTGAACTCGTCTTCCATAACAAAGGCACTCAGGGAAAAACAATGATATATAATAACGTTACTTGTCCGGCAGCAGGTGCCTTTGATTAGAAGCTACTTCGTGAGTGCACCACTTTATATGTTTATAAATGTTTGGCGGTTACACACATAAATATACAACAACATATCTTCAACAACAGTAATAATAATAATAATATATTTGAGTGTTCGACATACCTTATTCCGCTTTACCAAGGGTAGTTAATTTAACTGGAGTAAGGTCCTTCTATCATACATAATTCGCTGCCTGCTCCGTCGTTATCTCTGAGTTACTTCCGCCTTGGTCACACAGGAAGCTGTGACTTTTATACTAAAGGAAGACGAGCTCTGCCCCCATGTGGACACTAAATGAAAATGCACAAGTGGCTCCGAAATATTATTTTCTTAAATAGATAAATAGAGAGCTCAGTATTCTGAGCCAATACAGAGAAGTTGATCATCTAGAGCAACGCAAACCAAAGCTTACTGACAGTAAAAATGATAGGCATCTTTACCCTTGGCGGTCAGTTACATACAATATCAAAATAACAAAAGGTGAACGGGGTCGAAGCCCTTGGAATATCCTTGTGTTCAGGTCAGTTCAATCCGTGGAAGTTCTTATGATTCAAGTTCAATCAGTTCAATCCTACCGGACTGTTGAGGTAACAGGAGTTGGGCAACAGGGGTATTCGAATCAGGCTGGCATTAGCCTTGAGCTATATCAGAGGTTCAGTGGGTTGGCTCGCCATCTTGCATCGTCCGGCACACCGCCTCATCCCCTCGTGGGCACACCTGGTGATGGGTGGTCTGGACTCCTGGGCCCTCATTTATCAATTTTTCTTAGAAAGTATTCTATTTTCATACGTAAGCACAGAATTTAGAATGTGTGCATGCACAAAAAAAACGGGATTTATCAACCGTGCGTACACAGGTCCTACGCTCCTCCGTGTTGATAAATACCTCTTTGTTCTACCGTCAATGCTCGTGCATGATTATCCATATATGGTCATGAAACACCCCCCATGGGATGTGAAATAATGGACTGACCCGAGCGGAACTCTGAGAAACTTCACGGGAGATTATTCACTGAGGCGCTGTCGAACCAAGAAGACACAACCGGTGTTATGGGATAAATAAAAGGCTGACTTGTACACGGTGATGTCAGATATCAACAGCTCCCTAAGACCATTGCTGCAATTCTGCCTGGACAGCTCAAAATACTAATAAAGACCGTTCGTTGACCACTGTTTGGCGTTGGTGGTGTGTATTATAACCGTGCTGTAATATGAATGCCTTTATTAGTTGTGTTCGATTGGCTATAATATGATTTTTAGAGGCATTTATTTTGTTGTCGGTATTAGCCTAATACCGACAACAAAATAGATGCCTCTAAAAATCATATACTATTAGGTAGCCTATATGAATTACATATAATAGCCATAGCCTACATTATGCAACAGTAACTTGCGCACAGGGCCGCCTGGGAGAAATGCGAGGCCCTGTGCGAGATTTAAACGCGAGCCCCCCCCCCCCAAAAGGTAAAAATATATATATATATATATATATATATATTTTTTTTTTTTTTTTTTTTTTATATACAGTCAACATATTCTTAAATAATAGCGCTGCCCGAGGCTGGGCATGATACAGTCAACATATAGCAAGAGAGAGAGCGAGAGAGAGCTCCCGTTCTACAGTCAATATACAGTGTACAGAGAGAGAGAGAGAGAGAGACACATTGGAAAGAAATTTAAATGCTATTTGGCCCTAAACAGAGAGTACACAGTGGCAGAATACCTGAGCACTGTGACTGAAGATCCTTGACTAGGTACAGACTCAGCGAGCACAGCCTAGCCATCGAGAAAGGCCGCCATAGGCAGACTGTGTGTGTTAGAAAGAGAGAGAGAGAGAGAGAGAGAGAGAGAGAGAGCATGTGTGTTTGTGTGTTAGAGAGAGAGAGCATGTCTGTGTGTCATGTGTGTGTGTGTTAGAGAGAGAGCATGTATGAGAGAGAGATAAGCAAAGATGAGCCCCTAAAGGATATTCAACTTTTAATGGAAGAACAAAACAGAAGGAAAAGATAACTTCACAAAGGCAACATGAATATACATAGATCCAAAAAGACAAAGATCAACACTTAAATCCAAAGAGAAGAGGGTCTATACCAGAGAAAACAAAGTAGCAAGGAGCCAATGGCCGACATCAGCTAAATAGGCTAACTGCAAATAGAGTAGCCAGGTACTGACACCAGGCCACACACAGCTTTGGCCAACGCTACCCAAGCTACACAAACGACCAAGACAATTCACACACAGCACATGTCGTATCTCCAAATGTTGTGAAGTAACATATGTTTTGCCTGGAAAAAAACATCGTTATTAACAAAACACTCGGGAGGGGAAGGAAGGAAGAGTGGGGTAATGTCCAATGGACATATTACCTGCACCAAGGAACGCAGGGCGAAAGGCCGCAACACAGGTCTCCACGTTGACGAAAGGCCTCTCGCTGGCGGGACAAAAAGAAGCTATGGCCGGAGCCTTGTCATGGTGCAGGCCCGACTACATCTTCTGTCAAAGATGATGTCGTAGTCAGAGTGCCAGGGCCCCCTGCTATTCTCACGGCTAATGTCAATGGTCGTAGCACAAGCTAACAGCTAACTCTAGGCTAACTGATAGCATCAAACTAACGTTCCCAGCCGAGCGCAGCCGGCAGCTAACGTCGTAGCTAAACAGCTAACTGGCTAACAGTTAGCTCAACCCGGCTATCGCTAACCATTAGCTAACGCAGAAGCAAGCTATGCGGCTACCACTGAAAAACTGTACAATGTGAGAAAAGCAATACAGGTGCTGACACCAGGCCACACACCGTTAGCTACTAATACTACAACAGCTAGTCGGCCCGTTTGGCTCCAGAGAGAGAGAGAGAGAGAGAGATATCCACGGCGGGAATAGAATAGAGTGCATTAAAAACTCACCAAACGTCCAAGAGGATGGAGACAACCGCGTGGAGTTGACGAAGTTCATCTGCCGAACGACCATCCTCTTCATCTTGGCATAACAATGCTGCACGCGCTGTCTCTAGGTTAGCTAACGCTAGTTAGCCTTTAGCTAAGCTAGCTACTAGCCGACATCATCATGGCTATATCCCGACTGAACCACACGTTAGGACTCAATATTATAACGTAGCTAAAGCTAACTAGCTGTCCCTGTCTTTAGCCGGGATGGCTAGCCTGACTGAACTGTCTAACATGCAACAACTTTCATCTTCAGTCCATCTGCCGAACGATGTCCTCTTCATCTTGGCTGGCATAACCTCCAATGCTGCACGCGCGAAATAGTCAGACGCTAGTGATGGGTCGGTCATGAGCGACTCGTTCATAAGAGCCGATTCATTGCCGTGAGCGTGAGTCGAATCGCTCACGTCTGGCAATGAGTCGGTTCACGCCCCCCCCGGCACGCACACAGACACACACAATGAACTCAACAGACGCTACCTTACCTGTAACCCCTCCCCTCATTGAAACCAATTCTGCTGCCTGCAGAGCCTCAGAGCTGCCCTGCAGAGCCTCAGAGCCAGGAACAAGTCAGACACATTCTACAAACGTGTCTAATGTGAAATATATAAGCATATAAGCAAAACTAGATTTTAGGTCTGTGATGAAAAAGGGCCTCGCGGGAAGGGGGGCCTTGAAAAAAAAAAAAAAAAAAAAAAAAAAAAAAAAAATTGCGAGGCCCCCCTTCCCGTGAGGCCCTGTGCGACCGCACTGCTCGCACACCCCCTGAGGCGGCCCTGCTTGCGCATATATAATAACACACAGCCCTGCGAAACCTGCACAGTAAACTAACTTGATCATTAATCTAGCTGTTGTATCTTTACGCTTATGAAAACATTAAATAATATGTTTTCATTGCATTAATAGCCTATATTCTCAAATGGACGGACCAGTGTATACCTTATATCATATCATATTCATATAATAGTTTACTCTATCAGCATACCAGCATGTAATACGTTCTGAGTGTGTATCTACCTCAACTCCTTATTATTTTGCGCATAGATTGCAGAAATACGGGAACGTTTTGATTTATATTAAAAGGCTTTGACATTGTAAAACTAAATACGTGGAATTCTGTAAGCATAATACAAGTCATATCACCCACACGATATATGCTCTGTGTCCAGAGCATGTATGTTTTTCATTAATTTAAGACACATTATTGCAAGGGTTTTGTAATACACATAAACTCAACATACATGTTCTCATTGCAATGCGTTTTTTATTCTTTCTTATACAGTAGGAAGGGGGAAGAACACTATATCGTGGGTGTTCATATGACTTGTATTCTGCTTACAGCTTCGAAATTCCACTTGTTTCGTTTAACGTAAAGCCTTTTAAATATAATCAAAACGTTCCCGTGTTTCTTTGGTCTGTGCGCAAAATAATAACGAGTTGAGCTACGCGGAGCGCAGTCAGTCAGTACACCCCGTATATTCCGATAACGCTATATAAACCATGCTGCATTCATTCGGAGATAAAGACCTATTATTCCAAATGCTATTTATAGGGTTTTGACCATAATTACACTACTGTTGCTATTTTACAATGAACTATAATGAATTACGGTTCATACAGAACACGCCAGTGTTGAAACTAATGCACAGAAGCTTATTTCCTTGTTGTAATAATATATTCTACCAACGGGCGCCAGCTACGCATGCTCTGGGCTGTGCGTAGACATACGCACAAAGTCAAGTTCACGTTCAAATTGATAAATCCCACACTTTGCTTAGAAATGGTTGTACGCACGGGTTAAGCAACGTTGATGAATGAGGGCCCTGGAACTGCTCCCAGGGTGGAACGGGGTGCTAGAAAAACCTGGCCTGCTTTTGAGCAGGCATTCAGAAAATAAAAGCTATTTACCATCTTTTATCGCTTCATCATCTTTTCATTGCTTTCAGAATGAATAATCAATCAGGCTACTTTTAGCTATGCTAAGCTAAAGTAGGCTGTCTCATCCCAGCACGTGGGATCATATGCCACATGCTAATTTAGGCTAAAGTGCGCTAGCATGTGGAACATTCCCCACGTTCATATGAAACTCTCAAAAACATTCAAAATGTATATAGACCTTGTTCTTATCGTACAGCATATCAATACAATTATAAGTACTTCTGAAATGGTTCCTTCCTAGTTTTCATTTAACCAAATTGAGCTTAGGGCAGTTCGTGTATAACTCAGAATGTAGCTACGTTAACGTTATTAGCTTGTAGCATTAAGCTAACCATTTTTGCACTCGACAATTGAATAGCACAATATTGATTGAAACTCACCAAAACCGTAGGCTACAGCTACTTTACTGCAACGCTTCTTCGGTTTTGCAACTGGGGGAATCTTTTATAACTGTTTGATAACTGGTTTTATCATGCTATCTCATCTCGTTATCTAGCTCTGTTCAACTGCGTGTTGAATCTCCGGGGATTGTGTCTGCATCTGCGCAGTAGCAAGACTCACCTGCTGTAAAGCAAGGCGTGGCTGTCGTGACATCTATCTCACTCACGTCATCTCACGTCATGACGCAAATTAAAGGGCAATGCTGTAATTCAGGACTTGGTACCCAATAATATTAACTACTTGTCTTATGTTTCTACATAATAGCCTTAACTATTTATGTTCTTATTCAATGGCATTAACTATTTATGTTCTTATAACTTAAATAGTTATGAATCTGAAACCTGGGTTACCCTGTACCCGTTTGGACCCCTGCCTGGCTGACTACCCTGTACCCGTTTTGACCCCTGCCTGGCTGACTACCCTGTACCCGTTTTGACCCCTGTCTGGCTGACTACTCTGTACCCGTTTTGACCCCTGCCTGGCTGACTACCCTGTACCCGTTTTGACCCCTGTCTGGCTGACTATTCTGTACCTGTTTTGACCCCTGCCTGGCTGACTACCCTGTACCCGTTTTGACCCCTGCCTGGCTGACTACCCTGTACCCGTGTTGACCCCTGCCTGGCTGACTACCCTGTACCCGTGTTGACCCCTGCCTGGCTGACTACCCTGTACCCGTTTTGACCCCTGCCTGGCTGACTACCCTGTACCCGTGTTGACCCCTGCCTGGCTGACTACCCTGTACCCGTTTTGACCCCTGCCTGGCTGACTACCCTGTACCCGTTTTGACCCCTGCCTGGCTGACTACCCTGTACCCGTTTTGACCCCTGCCTGGCTGACTACCCTGTACCCGTTTTGACCCCTGCCTGGCTGACTACCCTGTACCCGTTTTGACCCCTGCCTGGCTGACTACCCTGTAGCCGTGTATCGACTCCTGCCTGGCTGACTCTCCTGTCCCACGCATGCCCCTGGCCTGGACTGTACGAGTATTCCCCCCACGTATCGACCTCTGCCTGGATACCTGACTACTCTTTTTCTAATTAAATATAACGTTATTGGGTTTGAACAAGACCTGTCTGCCGATTCTCATTATCTGTATATTGGGTTCAATACGTCGAGTCGTGACACAAATAACGATAGGTTATAACTATAACCAAGTTCTGTGAGTAATGGTGACGCTCGGCGTCACTCTCTGCACTGTACCTCGCTCGTGCACGCGCACTGAATACAAAAATTCCACAATGTACCTTTACATCCCAACATCCGTCTGGCCACACCCCTATCAGCTTACCTACATAAGCAGGGGTGGGGCCACATACTCGCCTCCTTCCCAAGCTTTCACCACAAGGTGAGATCAAGGGCCGCAGTGGCGTCGGACGCCGAGCGTCACCATTACTCACAGAACTTGGTTATAGTTATAACCTATCGTTCTGTTTCGTAATGGCTCTCGCTCGGCGTCACGCTCTGCACAAGGGAGGCCGAGCGAGAGCCATCGGTCGACAAATGTACCCCGCTGAGGCCCCCCACAACCATCAGATCAGGGAGGACCGAGCCCCCCCGACCCCCCCTAATGGAGGGCACCCCCCCTATAGGAGGATCACGGGAGGGCGACGGATCCGAAAGTGCGAAGAGGCACTCAAGCAACTCAATGCACAGGGTGAGCAGACCGTGGCCTGACCCCACGACTACACACACGCACAACCCGCATGCCACCCGGGAACGAACGGAAGGAACAACCTCGTTACTGCCCCCAGAATCACGGGGTCAAGAGCAAACCCAACCCCGTGGCAAGGCCGTAGCAGCGGAGCGCGAAGGAAGACCCAGACCCACTGAAGGGACTGGATCCCCTGGAAAACGGGGGCCTGGAGAGGTCAATGACGCCAGGCATCAAGACCCCACCAGGCGGTCACTTAGTGACACCGCCCCCCACATCGCCAGCGTATTCGGATAAGGCCCCTCCAAGAGCGGGCCCTTTCCCCCCAATAGCACACCGCCTGGCACACTGACCCTGCAGAACAGGCAGTCAGCATGGCCGTAAGCACACAAAAAAGGTTAACCAACGGAAGCAGGCAGCGCACCGGGGAAAACCAGGCAACAGGCTGTAACCTGAGCCTGGAGCACTGCGGACGAGACAGGCGCCAAAGGAGTCAGCTGAGAACAGCCCCCCCGGCGGAAGGGGCGTATGCTGGCGTTGTTGCATGACCAAGCCTCCATTTAAAAAAAAAACCCACCCAGAGGGGTTGAGGCAGAGAAGGCTGACATGATTGGCAGACGTCATGAACGTGCAGGGGCACCCTCAACCGGGTAACCCGGGAGTTGACACTGCTCCAACACACCAGGGAATCAACCACCTTATCGTTACCCAATGCGGTGGTTGTTCCTATAACCCCTCAAGAAAAAACTCCAAAACACACCTGCGGATACACACTGGCTATACCGCAGTACAAGTGTTTCAGTTTTAAAAAAAGGGTTATTCCAGGCCTACAGGGTCGACGAACATTACTTCGGACCGGGCCCGGCGGCACGGGAAGCACAGGGTTACCAGAGGAGGTCCAAAAGACCACCCCAACAGGCCCCTCTTCGCCACGCGTGAGAGAGGAGCGAAAAGAATGGAGAACCAGCCCTAAGCACACCACACTTGGTATTCCCAGGAGGTCTCCCTACCAAGTACTAACCAGGACCGAACCTGCGTAGCGGCCGAGATCTGCCGAGATCGGGCGTGTACAGGTTGGCATGGCCGTAAGCCATTACGGTAGTGCAGAGTACAATATGTACCCAACAAGGGTCTCCATAGCGCCTAACCCTGTGACACCTGGACCGACCTGGCATTTTTCCCCCCGAAAAAAGCACAAGTCCCTCAGGGTACCAGAACAGCAGATCTGCATCCCTGGCGGACAACGGGTTAACTGACCTGGACCAGCGTGACCAGGCCAGTCCCGTGTCCTAACCACGCCGACCTGCCCACTCCAGGAGAGGGGGTAGGTATGCGTGTCGATCTAAAACATGAAACGGTCCTCAATTAGACCGTGCTCAGTGGCCCACCCCAAGGGCGTGAGACCCCTCTACCTATGTTCAGATCTATTCCGTTAACATCCCCCAGATATGAACGAGAATTCATCGAGACAACCTAGTAAACTGGCGCTCGGAAGAGACAAAACTCCATCCCAGTTGCCCTATAAAAACGCTGTTTTAACAAGCAACCAAGGCGCACTTAGCCCCTGTGTGACCCTGAACAGAAACACACCGAGCCAGCACTATGTATGCGTCGAGACCCAAACACATCAATGGATAGTCTATCAAGACACCAAACATTGTTCCTCCAAGTCGCCTGGGAGAACGACACGGAGCCGTCGTGCTTCATGTACCTTCCTCTTTTTATTCAAAAAAGAAAGAACACAGACTGACATGAATCCCTCGTGACGCAGGCTGAGGGTAAAAAATGTTTACATTTTTACATCCCACCACCCTCCCATAGGGAGGAGACGGAAATCCCCAGAGAGACTTCCCACGCGAGCTGTATAGATTGAAAAGAATATATTGCAACATTGAGCTATGTAATATTTGGATTAGGGCTCTCCGAGGAGGAGGCACTGAACCAATACACTCAATAATCGAATTGAATCGAATACACACACAATAGAGCAGAACTCCTTTTCGAAGTTCTACTCATCTTGACAATCTGAGGAGGAGGCTCTGAACTCTGAGGAGGCTCCCTCACAGGGAAGGAGAGTCCTAACTCACAGACGGCCCGAGTAGGAGCTTCGTGAGGAGGAGCCCTGACCACTCCCTGAAACAGATCCATCATATGGACCTGAACAGCACACAGAAGTCTTACCAACAGAGACACGCACAGTGACGTACTCTATGGCGGGGGAATTCCTGCGGTGCACACACCCAATATTCCAGGGCGTGGGACCAGGAAACTCCCTCCCCCCCCCCCCCTCTTACCCTGTAACGTGCCAAACAGCAACGTGACAGGAACCTTGAAGGACAGGAGGTTTTAACCCCTGACCAATCAGAAAAGGGGAGGGAAGGATTACCAGTACACCCCTTTACGACCCCACACCCATGATACGATGTAATGACAAAAAAGAGTATGACACAGTCATAGTCAGCTACTGTACATGAAGCGTCTAACAGTGTCACACAGCGCATGTGCTAACCTGCTATCTGATTTTTACTAAGGAAAAAACACAGAATAGAGAGGGCCCCCTTAAGAGCCCCGGTACCAGACTTACACATGTGCTTCTGTGGCCAACCCAACCCAGTTGTAGATCACAAGATACACACAACCCTTTACCACCACAAAAAATGGCAATACACTCTACAGAGGAACGCCGTTTTTCCATAATGAGAGAATACACAATTCTCGATTAGTATCGGCCACAGGCCTTGCTAAGCACACACGAAAAGTGACCAAACAATCTTTTCTTTTAGGAAAATACAGTTCCTCAAGCAGCTTTAGCACAACCCCAGCAATCAAGCTAAGGGTTACATCGTATCCCACCACACAGTGACACAATATATTGTAACAACATGTCTGAGAGGAGGGTGAGGAAGTCCCCAGGGAACCGGGGGAAAAACACCCCTCCTATCTTACCCTTAATACGGCCAGTTGAACAGGTAAACCTGTTAATATGTGAACACACTGTTCATTGTCATTACAGGCTGAGAAAAGAATTCATTCTTCACTCATATGTCACTAAGCATAGCTTTATAGGTTAGTTTAACCCCTTAGTTGTGAGCATGGCCGCCTAGTTATAGTTGAAAGTGGGGGTGCAAGTTTTTTTTTTACATTTTTTTTTTTTTTTTTTACATTTTTTTTTTTTTTTTTTTTTTTTTTGCAAGGGGTGGTTTTTTTACAGCGGCAGATTTTTTTACATTTAATGAACACCTGTATGTGCAATTTCCTGCAATATAGAGCCTTCAATCTTGACCAAAATAAAGCTGCTCTTTTCACTATAAAACTCAGTTTATATTGCAGTATGATAGCTATAATAATAATAACTTCACTGCGAGGGCTCTTTTAGCTAACGCTAGCTAGGCACGTATGATAGCCAATTACTATTATAATAATAATAATAATAACTTTCCCATCCTCCCAAAGCCCCTCCAGCCCCGTTCACATCCGCAGCACCAACAACAACAACAACTAATTGACGCTATCAATAGCCCCAGTGAGCGCGGCGGCTGAATGAATGAAAACTTTATTTAACAGATTGCAGAATGGGTACAATACAGTACGGCTCAATACACACAATTGTTAAGGGGATGCAGACCAGGGCCCTGTACTTTGTACCTGGCTCAACTAAGTCGATCAAGATGTCATTATCCAGCTTCAGTTAACCCGATGTTCGAAGCCGGGATTTTCCTGTTCCTCGAAGGTGGATTCAGTCTCGTTAACTCAAGCCAGACTTGCGACTCAGGCTAAATGCGCGCGGCCGCTTCAGGCTAAAAGCCAGCACGTATCGATGGCAGAGATCCTGATTCTCTAACGGCATTGATTGATTAATTGATTTAAAACTTTATTGACAGATTGCAATACGGCTCAATCGCCTCGCCGACAAGTTAAATGCGTTATCTATAGGCTAATTTTAAGTCCCTCATTACCTCAATCAATCAGATTATATTTCTTTAAACTTGCCTGCTGGATTGAATAATCAAATGAGATCTTGCTAGCGAAAATAATTAGTTAAACTTATACAGAATTACGATACGGCTCTCTTACCCATTGATTGATGTATAGTCGATCTTTAACTTATCTCCAATGTGGTCTAACGGGTTGTTGTTTTGACTATCACGCAGACGACCGGGGTTCGAGACCCTAGTCTTTTCCTTCTTTTTGCAATATAGGAATAATTCAATTTGGTGCACGTTGAGAGCTATATAAAGAATGACATCCTCAATGCATGTAGATTTATAATATTTTAACTTAAAACCAGGCTACTTTGGCGTATAATCATTAATATTATATTCAAAAAAATCATATTGGAAACACCAGGTTTTGAACCCCGGTCGCTGGGTTGGCAGGCTTGAGCACTACCGCTGCACCACTGTGCCAGATGGGATAAATTCATTGTTTATACAACCCTTAGAAGTCTAACCTAAATAGCTCCTCCTCCTGAGAATTTCCCCCTTTTTTTTGTTACATAATATAAAATTACAGATTCATACCTTCAAAATAAGCCATCAATTGTCAAATTTGAGACGATAGTTTTCAATCAATGTCCTATCAAACATTCTGGTAAAATCCTAACACCTTTTCAGTATAGGACTTTGAACTAGATCCAAGTTCATTCAGCTATCTGATGAGAGAACTACACTCCCAGAATTCAATGTGATCATTGTCACTAGCACCATTTCACACCTGAGCAAAGGCCCAGTCATTCCTTTGTTATTCCAGTGAATGGACCCAGCAGGAGGCCTAGCCTAGCGACAAGCGGCCACTACATAGTTGGGTATTGAAAAAATGCTCATATCCAAAAGTAGTAGATAGATATAGGTCATACATAGGAATAGTTCAGTTTTTTTGGAACCCCTTGCCCTATTTTCTTTTTACCGACGACGCTGTTGATCTGGTAGAGTCCTTCCTCATCACGATCCCTGCTGTTCCATGCTCCAGATAGTTCACGGGGTCACACTCCTGTCTGTACAAGCTGACTGAGGCTCGCTGAAGTTGACTTTGTGTGCACTGTGGAATACATTTAATTGAGCCTCAGTCTGCATGTACAGACAGGAGGACTGTGACCCCATTGACTCTGCATTGGCTTGTGGCTAACTATCTAGAGCTAGTGTGAGGATTGCTCTGACTAAGGACTCTAATCAATCAATCAACAACATTATTAATTAAATAAAAGTAAGAAACAAGGCTAGGGTTCCAAATGTCTGAATTCCTTTAAAACTATCCCTTTAAAAGACACCCTTTGTTTTTGGTTTATCAACCAAGTATATTTAATTTGTTGTTTTTCTCCATTCAAATGTCTCCATAATCCAGCACTAATCATCAATTCAAGCATCAATCAATTCTCAAAGCTCAAGCAGTTCCTTTTCCCTATCTTTTCCCAATGACCAGTCAGCTACAGTAGGCCGATTGACGCAGTATTAACCAGGTGTGTCATTAAATATATTTTTTTGGAGGCGGCTACGTGCGAGAGAGAGAGAGAGAGAGAGAGAGAGAGAGAGAGAGAGAGAGAGAGAGAGAGAGACCTCGGTATACTCGTTCAGGAGTTTCTGTTGCACATAGAAGCAGACTCGACACAAGTTTCGTCTCGACGCTGCCTCTCCCTATATCTCTCTCTGAATATGCACTATTGTATCAGTACAGTAAAGAATACACGTGTAAAAAAAAAATCACGTTAAAAAAAAAGATTGAATGGGATTCAAACTCGTCAAGAACGGACCGCAGTAGCGCGGGACCGCTGCTCTGCGAGGTGAGCTGAAGCGCCGAATGAAAATCATGGAACAGTAACAGGCCACCTCTCTACTCTAGACTAGAGAGCTGTCATCACCGTGAATGAATGAACTGCGAACTGCAGGACTATTATTATCAACGACAGACAGTGAGAAACACAACCCCCCCCCCCCTCTCGCGCTGAAGAATATGCATATTAGATCACTCAGTGATTAACACCTATGCGCTGTGTGTGTGTGCGCGCGTGCATGTACGTGACGCGTTGTAGTTTCGGGGGAATACAGGGATATTTAGAACTATACAATTGAGCAAGAATTAAACATATTTACAAGTCGTATTATGTTTAGCAAGTAAGGATACATATAGATTACACTATTATGCACTCGAAATTGTCTTTGTGCTATTTTTACAGATTTTTGAAAAACGGGACTTCCTGAGCATTTGTGAGAGATTCTAATTCTTTTGTTCTCCGCCCACGGGAGCAATAGGCCCCGTTGACTTCTAAGGGTTAATGAACGAGAGACCCGTGTTTAGAATATCCTTTGTTTTGAATGAAGTTTATCTCTTTATCCTCATTCATTAATGTGACGTCAACGGCTCATTCAATTTCTCAAATCCGTCAAACAGCGCATCTCATCAGACATCTTAATCCCAGTTACAATTAAAATAACCACATAATGTGTACATCGCACGAGCGAGCGCCACGGTATATATAACGTGCATTATTTAGGACAAAGTGAATTTAGTATCAGCATTTTGGGTCTATTTTACATTTCAAAAGCCCCCTCTGGAAGAATGGAGCACAAAAACGTAATTCAGAATGGTATAATGCAGATCGTAGACTGTGGGAATAGTTTCAGGAAACGGGCTGTCACTTCTTTGCGGGGGCGTGGCGATGGTTCAGGCTAACTTGAACTTAAACTCTGCTTTCGACCAGGCTCAAACTTTTGGATCTGTTGTCATGGTGATTTGGAAAATCCACGTACGGGGAACCGGAAAGTCCGGCTAACTCAGTTATCCAGTTAAAGTTATCCGGCTAACTCAGTTATCCAGGTACAAGGAACGGGGCCCAGAGAAAGACGTTTGTCTTGTTTACATCAGGGTCCCCTTTCGTGACTGTGCTGCACCGAGTGAATCCACAGTCACTTGCTCCTCAATGGGAAACCAACCTAGATTTACCATGAAGGACTGGTTCTGGCCGAACCGTTCGTTATACAAGTATCACAGAGACATTACAAAGGTGCTCACAGTTGCACGAGGGGTTCGCACAGAGATACGGGATGGTTTGAAAGCTCAGCGTTGGTAATAAATATTTTTAATATTTTTTTATAAACTGCTCAAAGCGGCATTATTTCCGCCGTTGGGTGATCACAGCGCATGCGCACCATCCTGTATCTCTGGATTCACTCGGTGCAGCAGCGCCGAGGCTCACCATACGAGAAATATTCAGTTTCAATCTGTTTGCGCATTTAGTATACAGTCACAGTGTTCGACTTACGTGATGATTTGCTCCATTTTGATGTAAACGCCGAAGAATAATCCTCACGAGTCACAATGTTATCCAATATCCAGCCTGAATTTTTCAAACGCTTTCGAAAAAGCCGCCTCCCCCAACATGTCGTATACGTCATGCCGACGAACCGTGGCCCGTGGGCACTGGATCAAACCATTAAAGTGGGGGGGTCACACAATCTTTGGAAACTTAAAAACTTGCTATTAAGTGTCATTGCGTATTATTAATTTGATTGAAATTACGTAGTTATGGTTCGATAAGATTTATATATTGGGGGGGATATTTATATCATATGATATGATCAAAAAGTGAGGGAGCAAAGAGACAAGCTTGCTCCCCCAAGTTCAATAGTCCTGGAGCCCGTGCATCGTCTGCTCCGTTAAGTGGGCGCCTATGGTTGTGAGTACACGGTACATGAACACACATGATGTTTCTCAACACAACAAACCAGATCATTTTCACATCTGTAACAAAAAACCCGATTTGCATGGAGAAGCTAATACCAGTGACAAGACAATTCACACATAACTCGCGTCGTATCCTAAATGTAGTGCAGCAACACTCGTTTTGGAAAACATCGTTATTTACAAAACATTTAGAAGGGAAAGAAAGAAGAAGTGTTCAAGGTCTGGTCAGGACCTTTCCTACCGTGAGCGCAGATCAAGCGAACTGCAGTCTCTAACAAGGCACCGATAGTAAACACAGCATCTGTGTTGATGACACGGGCAGCGTCGCTGCTCCATCCCGCCGCTACGGTTCTCCTTGTTGACGCAGTCCTCGCCGGCCGGCTCCGGGTAGGTTCGACTAACATCCTCTGTCAAAGATGACGTCGTAGTCAGAGTGTTTCAAGGCATGTTATAGTCATAGCAATGTTCCACAGTGTAGTATCAAGCTAACAGCCGCTCTCGGCCGATAGCAGCAAGCTAACGTTTCCTAGCCTAGTGACACAACGGGCTAGCGCCGCAGCTAACAGCTGACTGGCTAACAGGTAGGCCACAACTAGCACGCAAGCTAAGCAGCTATCACCTGAACTTGTACACAACGATATAACAAGCGACACTCAGACAGGCCGCCGTTCTGAAACCCTCCTCACCTTTTAAGAGAGAAGAGAAATGAGATGTCAACACAGTTTACAACGGTGATTTTACCATACATCCGGCGGAGCCAGCACAAGTCCCATCTGGGCTGTGTGTAGAGTACACTGTCTTTACTCTTGGCTACATGTTTTGACAGGGTCAGGGTCTTTACTCTTGGCTACATGTTTTGACAGGGTCAGGGTCTTTACTCTTGGCTACATGTTTTGACAGGGTCAGGGTCTTTACTCTTGGCTACATGTTTTGACAGGGTCAGGGTCTTTACTCTTGGCTACATGTTTTGACAGGGTCAGGGTCTTTACTCTTGGCTACATGTTTTGACAGGGTCAGGGTCTTTACTCTTGGCTACATGTTTTGACAGGGTCAGGGTCTTTACTCTTGGCTACATGTTTTGACAGGGTCAGGGTCTTTACTCTTGGCTACATGTTTTGACAGGGTCAGGGTCTTTACTCTTGGCAACATTTGAAAAAGAAACGCAACATTAATTACTACGGAATGTATGATCTACTTATGGCGTGAAATAAATCTCGGCCCGTTAACCGGGTCGGGGTTAAAAAAACTATAGATTCTGAATCTGTTAAATTCCTACAGCGGCGTTCCACATAACAACCCTCAGTTTTTACAACAGATCCAGGACAGCCGGCCCGCCGCGGCGTGTGGCCGCAGAAGACAGGATGCACACAGGTATGATTTGCTCAGCGGCCATTTCTCAAACCGCCTGACATCCACAATATGGCCGACAAAACTCCAAAGGGGTTTTGGGTCTGAAGCGTAATTAGATCCCGCGAAGCTAAATCAGATCAGCCTAAACGAGAAGAGCAGCGAGCCGAACCCTCCACGCGCAACCTGCCTGTCTGCCCTGTGTGTGTCTCCTGATCCCTATCTAAACCGGACTCCGTGTGTGTGTGTGTGTGTGTGTGTGTGTGTGTGTGTGTGTGTGTGTGTGTGTGTGTGTGTGTGTGTGTGTGTGTGTGTGTGTGTGTGTGTGTGTGTGTGTGTGTGTGTGCGTTTAAAGGTTGGGTTACTTGGAAGCATCACCACCTCTCTCTCTCTCTCTCTCTCTCTCTCTCTCTCTCTCTCTCTCTCTCTCTCTTTCGTCTTCACCTCCCTCGAAGGAGGAAGGAGTGAGAAGAAAAGAGAGAGTTTCTGCCTCCCCCACTCCCCCCCCCCCCCCCCCCCCCCCGGCCTCACGCTGCTTAACCTTGACAAGTCAATATGATACAGGCGCAATTTGCTTATCTCGCCCTGACATTACCACTGTTCCCTCTGCTGGGGGGGGGGGGGGGGGGGGGGGCACGGAGGCCTGCGCCATTAGCATAGCTTACAAACACATCACTCTCTCACAGAGGGGCCACTCTCTGAGAATAGGGTTTCTCGAGGGGGGCGACACCACCCCTCCTGGGGGGGAGGCGTGCGTTCAGAGAGGGTTGGGGGCAGGGGACGACGACGACGACGATGTGCGTTCAGAATTGTTGAAAGGGGGACGTTGAGATGCTCAAAGGGGACGCTGTTTATAAAAAAAGATTAATAAAATTAAATGTATTGTTTTAATATCAGGACAACAACTTGACTGGAACCAGAGAGGAGCCTACATGCAGTGAAGCACGGTCAAAATCCAAAATCCCACTTCAGAAACAGGGGGGGGGGGGGGTTTACGTTTTGTAATGTTTAATTCATACACACTTGGTAGTAAAAAGTTAAATGAGTAGAAATCTGAATCCAGAAAATAACTATGAGTGGGATGAGGTACAAACTTAGGGTAAGGTCGGTGCAATGAGGTATGAGTTGTAGTGCAAATCTCTTTACCAATAAATATAAAGTGTGTTAAAGTGTCTAAAGTGAGTAAAGTGGGTGTTACGGTGAGTGTTTATTTAAAGTGAGTACGTGTGGATGTGTGTGCTGTGAGTGTAGATGATGGGTTGTTGTTACATAGCGACGTTGAGCTGATACCACACAACAAGACGACGTGTGTTGTGTTCTTTAATAATGCATGTTGAAGCTGTACTTCCTAAAGCCTCCGCTAGGGGGCGCATTTCATAGAATGCCATGTTGAGCATACAGGTTAGAACAGAAGAAGTCTGTGTACGATGCTACAAGTTTAGTAAACATGCTAAAGGCTAAAGATTGATCCTGTATCCTGAGTCTTCTTCTTACTTACCTATCACTACAAAGTCTTATTACTACGTCGTACACCATAACAGTGTGCGCAGATCAAAAGCACCTCCCTATATCTTGCCACGGCCGAGTGTGTAGCCGTCCGTTTGCATAGCGACGTACGTCAGGCCGGTGAACCGACCCTAACCCGCCACCACTCCTCCGCCCCCGGCATCTGGCCGGCCGACGCTCCCTGATGTCCGGCGAGAGGAGGAGGGCGGCTCCCTGCTCTCCGCCCGGCTCGGTGGCTCCGACCCAGCTCCATTAGTCACCAGGCCCCCCCCCCCCCCCCCCCCCGGCGCCTCGCCCCCTCTCCCCACCACATAAGGTGGCGTAATTGATACCCATCAGCCTCTGCGATAATCTCCGGTGAGGATGCGCGGCGAGCGGCGGTAGGGACACACACCTTGTGTTTGGTTAAGAAGGAGCAGAAACGGGGGAGGGGGTCGGGGGGGAGGGGCTCTGTCTCTCTGCCATCACTCCGCTTGAAGGTGAGATGATTTAGAGACCTGGGAGGAAGTTAATTTCTCTTGATCATTGTGTTGCAACCTGGAGCCTTAATGGCGGCCGTAATTAATTCTGCTGATGTTAATCACCGGGGCTGGTCCCCCACAATTATCAGCCCGGTGCAGATGGGGCCGCGGCACAGACATGAAAAATTAAGGAAAATGAATCAGTAATGGGGTGGCGGATCTAATCTGCGTCACGGAGAAAACAAAGTTAGCGAGGAGAGCGAGGAGGAGCCCCAGGATTCCCGGTGAAAGCCGCGGCGGCGAGACGGGGAGGGGGGGGGGGGTGGTGGCATGGGGGGAGGGGCGACAGGCCCGGCGTGATGGAGGTGAGCGATGCTGCGTCTTCCCGAGTGTTTGGTAATTACTGGGTCATTGAATTGTTCCTTTTGTTAATTCATCACTGTAGCAGAGGTTAGACTCCTCCCCCTTCTAGAGGTCAGAGGTGAGGCTCCTCCCCCTTCCAGAGGTCAGATGTTAGGCTCCTCCTCCTTCAGGCTGCAGAGATGAGGCTCCTCCCCCTTCCAGAGGTCAGATGTTAGGCTCCTCCTCATTCAGGCTGCAGAAATGAGGCTCCTCCCCCTTCCAGATATCAGAGGTTAGGCTCCGCCTCCTTCAGGCGGCATATATGAGACTCCTCCCCCTCCAGGCTGCAGATATTAGGCTCCTCCCCCCTCAGACTGCAGATATGAGGCTCTTCCCCCTTCAGGCTGCAGAGATGAGGCTCCTCCCCCTTCAGGCTCCTCCTCCTTCAGACTGCAGATGTTAGGCTCCTCCCCCTTCAGTCTGCATATATGAGGCTCCTCCCCCTTCAGGCTGCATATATGAGGCTCCTCCCCCTTCAGGCTCCTCCCCCTTCAGGCTGCATATATTAGGCTCCTCCCCATTCCAGTGTGTGTGTGTGTCTCTGTGTCTCTGTGTGTGTGTCTGTGTGTGTGTGTCTGTGTGTGTGTGTGTGTGTGTGTGTGTGTGTGTCTGTGTGTGTGTCTGTGTGTGTGTGTGTGTGTGTGTGTGTGTGTGTGTGTGTGTGTGTGTGTGTGTGTGTGTGTGTGTGTGTGTGTGTGTGTGTGTGTGTGTGTGTGTGTGTGTGAGTCACTGCAGGTGCAGCAGGTTTGAGTCGTGTGGCTTTTGGAATCAGGTCGTCTGCTGAGGAGAACAGGGAGAGAGACACACACACACACACACACACACACACACACACACACACACACGCGCACACACACACAGACAGACACACAGACAGACACACAGACACAGACACACACACACACACAGACACACACACACACAGACACACAGACACAGAGAGACACACACACACACACACACACATGCACGCACGCACGCACGCACACACACACACACACACACACACACACACACACACACACACACACACACACACACACACACACACACACACACACACACACACACACACACAGACACAGAGAGACACACACACAGACAGACACACACACACAGACATACACAGACACACAGACACAGAGAGACACACACACACACACACACACACACAGACACAGAGAGACACACACACAGACAGACACACACACAGACATACACAGACACACAGACACAGAGAGACACACACACACACACACACACACACACATACACAGACACACAGACACAGAGAGACACACACACAGACAGACACACACACAGACATAGGCCTACATACGTGTGCACATTTGTCTACACTGAGGCACTGCATGTGTGCACATATAGACATCCACTCGTACATAAATAGACATGGTCACTCACTCACGCACACACTTACGTGCATACTCTATGTATGCACATACACACACATACATGCACACATAAACGTACACGCGTGCACGTTTGTGTGTGCATGCTCACTACACTAAGACACTGTATGCGTGCACATTATAGACATCCACTCGTACATAAAGACATGTTCACTCACACACACACACACACACACACACACACACACACACACACACACACACACACACACACACACACACACACACACACACACACACACACACACACACACACACACACACACACACACACACGCACATGCACACACTTGATTGTTTCAATCACGGTCTTCCTGATGGGAGAATTACTAAAGCATTAGTGGTCAAAGGACAGATACTCCCAGAGGACATTTCCTCTGCCAACGTCAAACAAAATTAAGCAAAATACAACTGATTAATTGAAATAACAGAGGAGCCATTTTTCAAACTCTTACTTGGCTCTGGCACTTGGGCATGGCGTCATCCCGGCTCCGTCGGCCTAATTAGTCTTCTACCTATTTTGTCTCTAAAGCCCCAAACAGTGAGTTTACATTTTTTTAAATGTAACCATATATCACTGTGGGGTGTAGTCACACGCACTCTTAGATCTGTAGATTAGAACCTCATCTGCGTGGAACCTTCTACGCGGAACCGTCCTAACCTCCCTGTGGATCTGAATATAGATCCATTTATTTAATTTTATTCTTAGTCTTGTTTTTATTCTTATTCGTGACTTTTGCTTTGCCTACCTAAATGTTACTGTGAGCGATTTTTGTAGTGCCAAATTTCCCTCGGGATGAATAAAGTATTTCTATTCTGTTAAGCACTTTGAGCTGCATTCTATGTATGAAAGGTGCTATATAATTAAAGATGATTATTATTATTATTATTATGATTATGATTATGATTATTATTATTATTATTATTATTATTATTATTATTATTATTATTATTATTATTATTATTATTATTATTATTATTATTATTATTATTATTATTATTCTATTCTATTCACTGTTTACACACATCCCGCGTGACGCAGAATACAGCGAGCGCGACTGAAAGCTCATGTTATATACGTCACGTCGGGGCGTCCGTTAGCCCCGAGCTAACCTTAGCTCACAGCCAATCAGCTCCGTTCTCCGGGGGGGGGGGGTTGTGCTGTGGGTGAACTGCTCTTTTAATGGGGTCATAGATTGAAAAGGCATCTAGAAACCCAAAGATTGTTGCAAGTTAATGACACAGCAGCGCACACATTTAGCACACACACGCACGCACGCACGCACACACGCACGCACGCACACACACACACACACACACGCACGCACGCACGCACACACACACACACACACACACACACGCATGCACGCACATGCACACGCACACACACACGTGAGCGAGCCCTCATCAGTGCGATTCATTCTTCTCTTTTATTTTCATTTCAGCTAGTTGTACCTTAAGATAATTGAAGGCTGGCATCTGTAAATGCAGATATAAGTACTTTATTCTTATTTTATTATCATTATTATTATCATTATTTTCTTTCCAATGAAATGAAAATCTGAAAATAAGTGGCATATAATGGAAAGTCAATGCTTGAAGGAAAATGGACTTCGGAAATCGGTTTTAAATTTTTTATTTACTGTTCTGTAAAAGTCTTGTCGAATGTAATGTTTTATGTTTCGTGTGGACCCCAGGAAGACTAGTTGTTGTCATGCAACAGCTAATGGGGATCCTAATAAACTCAATAGATCATCATTAATTTGTTTTCAAATGTACTATACCTCAAGAATCTAGTTATTTAAATAATGAAATTGATTCCAAATGGTGTGTCGGTTCAAACCCTGCAACATCTCTTTCGTCCACAGACCTCACAGGTTCATAGGGAACTATTTTCACGCCATAATAGTTCTCAATTAAATTGTTGAGATGAGGTATGTGGATTATCTTGAGGAAACCGTGTCATGATGAGAGAGACATTGCTGATTTGTTTTTCAAATGTCATGTTTTGGTGCTTTAAGTGTAGCAGAAAAAAGAAACATTGAGCGCCATTGAATTGGGTAATTGGACATCTCTACGACTAATGTCGTATTAAAAAGCACCATGTCAGATCAAGGTAAAACAAATAAGTGTTTTGTGTTTAAAGGGAAATAAGTCATTTTGAGAAATTTGTTTTTCTTTCAGTAGCTTGGTGTTCGTGATGCAACTCAAAAACATGAACCTTTCTCTGCCTTTCTGCAGCCAATTGGCAAAGAATATGGATCAATAATATCTAAACGTGTCCAATAGAGAGCCATTCAAATTAAAACGTTGCATAGGGCGTATATATTACCCCAATAAAATGCAATACAGTTAATGATACCGTCTCACAGACACATGTCGGCACGGCTGCGGTGGAAGAGGCACCCCGGTGCATTGTGGGAAATGTCCTGCAGTGAACTCCCTCTGGGGTCAGGGGTCACAAAGCTCACAGAGATCCTCCAGGTTCATGTTCCTAAATGTCCTATTCTGTGTCTACTACTAGGAGATCAAATAGATGTGTTATCTGCAAGGGAAATGAGAGTGGAAACATCGGCTCGTCTAGCTGCTAGACGTGACATTGTTATGAACTGGAAGATAAGAACCTGTTTTATCCTGAGCAGTAGGTTGGAAGAGTTCCTTGACGTCATGGGGATGGAAAGAGCTGCGTCACGCGCTGGCACCTGGATCCAGACCTGCACGACTGCTGGGATAATAAGCTCTTATTTCAACTCCTTATTTTCCTATTAGGAAGGTCTGACCACTAAAGTGTGTCTGACTCTTAACCACCAAAACCTGCACGGGCCACAACGTATGTTCAGTTCAGTTCAGTTCAGTTAGGGCACCTTGTGTATACTGCACCTTGTGTATACTGTTTATTCTTTACTCATACTCATAGTATATAGTATATTCAGTCATTCAGATTCAAATTCTTTATTGCCTATATACAGGTGCAGCTCGATGAATTAGAATATCGTGGAAAAGTTATTTTATTTCAGTAATTCAATTCAAAAAGCGAAACTCTTATAGATTATAGGTTCATTACACACAAAGTGAAATAGTTCAAGCCTTTATTTGTTTTAATTTGGATGATTATGTCTTACAGCTCATGAAAGCCCAAACTTCTGTATCACCAATACAAAATTTAAAATACATGTATTTTTCTGTTGTATATAGAAATGTCGGCCTTCATGTTCATGTATGTTCACTCAGTACTTTGTTGGGGCTCCTTTTGCACAAATTACTGCATCAATACAGCTAAATATATAGACTTTTCCACGATATTCAAATTTATTGAGCTGCACCTGTATAAAACATTATAATATTTTTTTTGCATTCGACTAAGAGGTTGGCAGTCGACTACGACTCCTTTCGATCGATTAGTCAACTAGTCGAGGTCAGCCCTAGTACAAGGTGCAGGTTAACTATTGTCCACTGGCCAAATGGCTGCTAAATTATCTAATGTTGTCACTCAGTATGTTGCCATTGGCTGGTGAGTGGATCATTGCATATTTTCCCAGCATTCAGCTGGTGGCTGGCGTTCATTTTGTGTCCTGCTTGTGTATAACGATGAGGAAATAAAGAAGCTCTTTTTGGATCTCTTGTCAAAAACATACATTAGGTATTATTGATAACCCCTTCCTCTCCTCTTCCGCTTTGCTTCTGTTTGCTTTTGTGCACATCTGTGTTATTTTGTACGTCATTTGTGTTTGGTATATGTGTTTGTATTGTATTGTGTATGTTTGGAATATGTGTTGAATGTCCAGTCTGTAAAATACAAAAAAAAACATGAAAATGTAATATTTATAGTTCCTTTTGATAATTGCTTTATGTGTTTTGTGAAACGGCAGTAGCTGTAGAGGCAAAATATACCTCAACATGTTCCTATCCAGCCGAGATCACCATTTTCAACTGGTGTACCTCATCAAGTATTGCACAGATACCTTTCAAACACTGACCAATCCTTTCCCCTCCCTACTGTCAGCGGGTGTGTGTTGTAGTAATTACTACTGTAAGAATCAATACACACAGTATTGACAGTATTACCCTTAACTTTTTCCCAATACGAATCAAAGGTCAAAAGCTCACTTTCCTATAATTACTCACAAGGGGCAAAAGCAATTCTTGTGAGGTGAGAGTCAACAAACAATAATAGATGAGCCAGCTGGCCGCGTTCATTGTTCTGCGGTGGTCGGAGGAGCCAATAGCAACAATGACCAGGTGTTTGCGCTGGCCGCCGTAGCCACACAGCCACACGCCAAGGGACGCCGTTTACTGCGTTTTGTAGGAACCACCCGGTAAATTAAATCCCACACACCGAGCGATGCCCCTGTAGCTGTAGTCACGGAGGTGCATAAATTGCAATGCCACGCCATCCTACACGTGCCAAGGGTCATTCGATTAGATTAGATTCAAATTTAGCCAGTACAATGAAAATAAGTTTGGCATCCAACCACAGTGCAAATGTAACAGTAAAGTGAAATAGTAATATATGTGCAGGTGATTCAACTGAATATAAAATATATAAATGAGTGCTACTGAGTAATAGTGCTAATCAGATGTATATGTACAGAGTTGTAGTATTAATATGTACAGTGATACAGGTATAAAGACACTATGGTAGTATGTCATACTGGCCAGCAGCGTAACTACTAAGAGTAGGTAAGGGATATGTACAGATATAGATATATTATCTACAGATGTGTAAAAAGGATTATATGCAGGTATGTACAGACAGATGTGGATAGATATATACGGTAAGAACAAACATAGAAATATACAGTTTAACCCTTCTGCCCCCTTAGCGACTATTTTGTGTTTTTTGCCTATATGTATTTGTGTTTCTGTGTACAACGATGGCTGTGTTGATTATTATGTCATGAAATTAGGTCAGATTGGTCATCTTTGATATATATTCAATATATAAAAGGATCATCATTAGAATACCTCTAAAAAAGAAGTTATACACTTTAGCCTGGTAAAAACTTTTTTTTTTCTTCTTCCCATTAGGGTTAGGGTTAGGGTTAGGGTTACCCAGACAGAAAGATTAGGAGCAGGTAAAATCTCATCCCTGTGCCCGTGCCCACCCCAACACTTGCTCAACAGTCCCCTAACCTAACCCTAACCCCAACCCTAACCCTAACCCCAACCCTAACCCTAACCCTAACCCTAACCCTAACCCTAACCCCAACCCTAACCCTAACCCTAACCATAACCCTAACCCTAACCCTAACCCTAACCATAACCCTACAAACGGAAATATTTGGAATCTTTGATAGATATGTTGAGTTAGGTTCATAGTGGTATTCATAAAAAAAGAATTGGAACGAAATATTACAAATTAAGTTTTTTATGACCTTGAACGTGATGCAATCTTTTCATGCACTAAGGTGACAACTCTGCAAAATCGTTAGGGGGGCATAAGGGATATACAGAATTATTGCACATGCTATGGTATGTATATAGAAGGATTATATGCAGGTATATTCAGACAGATATGGATATATATATACAGCATATATGTAACGGATGGTATCGTGAAGCGCAGTCACGAAGGGCTGGGGTGAGTAGCGGTGTTATGGGTTAAACTCACTCTCAGCGGCCGGGTAGTGCAGCGGACTAAGCGTCTGTCTACCACCACAGAGCCAGTGGGATCGAATCCGGCTCTGGTGCCTCCGGCTTGGCCGACCGTCCATACTAACACAATTGGCAGTGTTAGCGGGTGGGAAGCCGGCGTGGGTGGGTCCTGGTCGTTGTAAACAGCGACTCCTACAGTTCGGTCCGGGCGCCTGCACAGCAAGGGGAGGATCTGGGAGAGGTAGTGTGACCTTCCACACGTTACACTCTCCCAGTGAGAGTCCGCGCTGCCAGGTGAAAAGAAGCGGTGGGCTGGGTACACATGTGTCGGAGGAAGCATGTGATAGTCTCCGCCCTGCCAGACCGACGGTAGGGGGTAGAGTGCGCAACGACCAGGAAGGGGATTGGGAATTGGCAAAACGACTAACATTGGGATGGGAGAAAAACGGAAAAAGAAGGGGGAAAAAGATAATAAAAAAAAAACTCACTCTCATCCTCAAAAGACACATAGACACGTTACAAAGCGAGGCGGCCGGGTGGCGCAGCGGACTAAGCGCTCGTCACCAACGCAAGAGACACTGGTATCGAATTGGCAGAGTCAGCGGGAGGGAAGCCGGTGGGTGGTAATCTGGTCGTTGTAAACAGCGACTCCTACAGGTCGGTCAGGGCACCTGCACAGCGAGGAAGGGGGATGGTGAGGGTAGTGTGAGCCTCCCACACGTTACACCTCACCAATGAGAGTCCGTGCTGGCAGGTGAAAAGATGTGGCTGGCTGACTCCGCATGTATCGGAGGGGACATGTGATAGTATCTATCAACCCTCCCTAGACTGACCAGTGGGGGGCACATGCGAGCAACAACCAGGAAGGGGAGGGGGGAATTGGCATGACTAAATTGGGATGGGAGAAAAACACAGAAAAAAACAGGAGGAGAAAAAGTGTATGAAAAAAAAAACACGTTACAAAGCAATGAGTTCACTTCTTGGTATAGCAGTCTGTGTCGTTGCCCGCGGTGTGGGAGACCTGGGTTCGAAACTCCCTCGCGGCATCGAAGCCTTGCACGTGTTCCCTCTGGCTCTGGGACACAAGGCCTGTCACATCTTTTCGCCTGCCAGCGCGGACTCTCATTGGCGAGGTGTAACGCATGGGAGGCTCACACTACCCTCGCCACTTCCTGTCTCTGCTGTGCAGGCGTCTCCCAACCGACCTGTAGGGGTCGCTGTCCACAACATCCAATCCCCACCCATCGACTTCCACCCGCTGACTCTGCCAAATGAGCCAGTACGACGGCCGGCCCAAGCCGAAGGCCATGCTGAGACTGGGATTCAATACCGGAGTCTCTTGCATTGGTGACGAGCGCAATCTCCGCTACGCCACCCAGCCGCCCTATCGGTGCTATGGGTTAAACTCACTCTCATCCTCAAAAGACACATAGACACATTACAAAGCAGTGAGTTCACTTCTTGGTATAGCGGTCTGTGTCGTTGCCCGCGGCGTGGGAGACCCGGGTTCGAAACTCCCTCGGGGCATCGAAGTTTGAGGTGACGTTGTCACAACCGTTACATATATATGCTGTAAATATACATATATACATGGATATATATGGTATATACAGCACTATTGTACATGCCATCATGGACATACTCAGGAGAGATGCGGGAGCAGAAAGTACCGGCAAGCTAGCCGGATGCATGGAGGATCGGGATGACTGGAAGCACCGATGGACGACCTAGAGAGAGATCATACAGAGTTTTTAAGCTTATAATTGAGCTGATGGGTGAGACTAGTGGATGTTCTGGAACAGAGGTAGATAGGCATCCCTTCATATTCCAGTACAGTGGTGCAGGAACTTCAGGAAGAGGGCGGCCCTTAGCTCAGACTGTTGAGACAGGGTATCTGCAAGTGACATTTAAGACCTTTTTACAGTAATACCACTTAGAGCTTAATTTAATACCAATTTCATGACCATACTAACAAAAAAAACACACAGTGACCAGTGGCGGCTGGTCCATAGAGGGCGCTTGGGCGCCGCCCCCCCCTGGTGGACAGAGAAGAAGAAAGAATAAATTGTTGTTTTGGATTTTAGATATCGACCCCTAAAAATATAATAATTTTTTTTTAAATAAATAATAATGACTAATTTTAACACTTTAATCGCCAAAAATGCCGTAGGACATCTTTCCTCGCCATGCTCATCATCTTTGATTGGCCAGCATACCTGACCGCAGGTATAAAAGTTTACGCCATCCCAGAATCGACAAGGTTTTGTTGGGGAGAGAGATAGAGAGAGATAGATAGAGAGATAGAGAGAGAGATTGAGAGAGATATTCATTGAGATCAGCGTATAGTCGTATAGTTATAGTTTTATACAGTATTAGTAGTAGTATCAGAATAATTGTAAGGTTTCCTCTGTGCTTTAGAAGTACCTAGTCGTGCTAACTAGTAGTACTATTGTGAGGGATTACTGCGTAGTCTAGATAGTATATTGTAGTAGTAGTAATAGTAGTTTGATCAGTTAGGTCGCTTTCACACAGGGGCTGTTTGGTCCGGACTTTCGGACCAGAATTCGATAGTCCGGTTTTTCGGGTCTGTGTGAATGCGCGTCGAACTCGGTTCGCGGACCAAACAGTCGAACTCTGGTCCGCCTGAAAACGTAGGTCTCGGTTCGGCTTCATCGAACCAAACGCGAACCAAATAGGAAGTGATTATTATTACCACTGCTCGCAGCACTCACTGCAAAACAAGCACACTGCATCTAATCTCTCTATCTATCTATCTATATATCTGTGCATCTTGGGAAGAAGGAAGAAAAAACGCGGCTTATTATTATTACCGAGGCGCGCGGCTTATTATATTATTAATAAAACAGCTACTTGTGGGCACTGTGGTAATGTGCTTCAATAGAACAATGGATCAATGCCATGTCAAAACTCGGCTCCGCTGATCTGGAGGACTCGCAGTCCACACAGACACACACACACACACGCGCGCACGCACACACGGGATCGCAGCCACACACACATTTCCACAGTCCAATAGCCAAGCGCCCTTTTCGACTGCGTGACATTGTTCAGAAGGTCTCGGTCCGCCTGACAGATATCTGTGTGAAAGCAGGCGAACCAAATGAAGAATGCAACAATGTTGCAACTTCACCCCCAGAACCGCACCGAGTCCACCAAAACTATATGTGAAAGCGACCTTAGTTATTCCATTTAGATTATTATTTCAGTATGAGGAAACGTAGTGTAGGTAAGAAACGTGTGGACATGCCGACGGGGGATCGGTTTGTTCAAACCAAGTTGGCGTTTGGACCTGTTGCAGCGCCAACGACCGGGCCGTTGGTAGCTCCGACCGGGGAGCGCCGTGAGACCGTCGCTGGGCCCAGCGGCGTGTCTCGCCCCGGGACCGGGAGCGTATCTCCCCGTCGCAGTTCGAGGAAGAGGAAGGTGGCTGTGCAGACAGTGTCTTCTTCAGACTCATCGGACAGCGATTCAACTGTTCATGAATCGGACTGCAGCGCCGATTGGAAACCACCAGGTAAGGTCGCGTTGATGTGATTGTGTGTGTGAAACGTGTATATTTGATAATGCTTTACCTAACGCTAATGGATTCATTGTATACTGTACTGTCCATGTGAATATGTAACGCTAGTTCGCCAACCAACGCCGGTATGTATTGATTATAGATCAGGAGTCCTCCTCTGACGACCTTGATCTTGGTAGGAGATATCACCATGGTAAGTGCACAGCTCATTTTGATGCATGTTCATATTTATTTCAGTGTATATTCGCCGACCAACGTTATCATTTATTTATTATAGACTCTGATTCATCTCACGACGATGGCATTGGTGGTGGTCGAGGGGAGCAGGGTAAGTGTAGAGCTCATTTTGACGAATGCAATGTGAATATTCTGTATATACATACAGGTTCAAATCGATGAAGTATAATATCGTGTACATGTGTAATTCAACTCAAACAGCTACATTATTGGAGATTATATCGTCCTATAGGCCTTGATTTACATTTGTTCACTACATGTGCTCTGCATCTAATATGGGGGGAGGAGTGACTGCATCACTTTGAAGTACAAGGGCTTTGACGTACAAGTTTTTACAAGGGTGTGTGTGTGTGTGTCCTATAGGCCTTGATTTACATGTGCTCTGCATCTAATATGGGGGAGGTCATGGCCTTGTTGTACATCAATATAATGCATCACTTTGAAGTACATCAAATAGAATACAGGTTAAAATCGATGAATTCATGGACAATTGTTTTATGCAACTCAAACAGCTAAATTATTGAAGATTATATTCAATGTAATTCCAAGTTCTTTTGTATTAGTTCTAAATCAACTTGTGCTTCAGCCATCTGTGTGGGGAGGTCATGAGTCATGACTGCATCACTTGTACAAGGGCTTTGAAGTACAAGTTTTTACAAGGGTGTGTGTGTGTGTGTGTGGGATCCATTTGCATACAGCTCTGGAACAAGTGACATCACAGTTGTGTGAGCCATGTTGCTTCATTATTTGCTGTAATCAGACGTCACCCAGTTGTCTTTGCAAAAAGTGTGTGTGTGTGGGATTCCATTTGCATACAGCTCTGGAACAAGTGACATCACAGTTGTGTGAGCCATGTTGCTTCATTATCTGCTGTAATCAGACGTCACCCAGTTGTCTTTGCAAAAAGTGTGTGTGTGTGGGATCCCATTTGCATACAGCTCTGGAACAAGTGACATCACAGTTGTGTGAGCCATGTTGCTTCATTATCTCCTGTAATCAGACGTCACCCAGTTGTCTTTGCAAAAAGTGTGTGTGTGTGTGTGTGTGTGTGTGGGATACCATTTGCATACAGCTCTGGAACAAGTGACATCACAGTTGTGTGAGCCATGTTGCTTCATTATCTGCTCCTAGTTTCGAAGACCGCTGATTTATTTTATGTGCATTACAGGATCCGATACCGATTCAGCGTCCGGTGGTGGTACACCCACCTACTTGGGTATGTACTAACCAATGTTCCCTCTAATTATTTTTTGGTCTGAGCAAACACTCAAACCTCCTGAGCAGACATCAGCAACTACTGAGCAACATACGTCACCTGCCGATTAACCGGTTAGTTGATAAGCGGCGGTTTGTAAAAAATCTGAGAATCTTAATTTCCCTTAATGTCTAACATAAAAATATATACATTTAGCTGATACACAGAGAAATAATACAAAAAGGCATATTATATTCCTTAATCAAATATTTATTTGACCATTGATTGACGATACAGAGCATAGTCCTTACTTTGGCTGGGTTGGCGGCGGCGGTGTGAGTCGTGTCACTAACTTTTGTCTTTTTAGGAGGCTGACTCGTCATTATTTTATTAAGTGAATTATAATGCGACTTCAAGGGTGACCATATTGTGTTTTTTTTTAAAGAAGACACCCTGCCTTCAGCCTCAAGATACTTAATCAAAGTTTACTCAAAGATGCCTTATCATTATAATATATTTAAAGTATACCTCCTCTGTATGGATATAAAATTATTGTTTATATTATTTTATATAACAAAATAATATCTCTCTATAACCAAAGTTACTCAACATGCTGTATTATGCCTAAAGTAATCTATCTGACAAATCTCAAGAAAATAACTAAATCGACCTATGACAAAATAATATATATTTTCAAGTCTTACTGGACAAAATAAATAACAAGAAAAATATGATGTAATGTTCTAAATACCTCTTCTGTATTAGAAAATCCAGCTTTAAAAAATATATCTTTATCTTTTCAATGTAATGTATTTTATAAAACAGAAACCTCACAAAGATACTAATTTAAAAGTGCACTATGCAGTTTCAGATTTGTTGCAATTAGTGTACTAAACTAATTTATTACACACATAATCCTTAGAATGATTGTATCATAAGCATCTTATCAAACCAAAACATCATTTTGAGGCATCAAAATAGTTTTCAATTATTTTCTTTCTCTCTCTGTATAGCTGCATTCTTCAATCAATTCGGTCAACTTTGCCATCAAACTCTCGCCTCGCACTGCTTTGTTTGTAATGTTTTGCTGTGTCCATGTGAGCTTTGAGATCGCCAGCACCTTTATTAGACACATAAACATATGGTCAAGCTTTGCACACGTTGCACTCCGCTTCCAATTAGTCTCGACCGGGATGATAAATTGGACATTTTCTCTGCAGTTCATCTGTAATGTACATTTTCGCGTTTGCATTGTGAGGAGCCAGCAATGCTGGTCGGATGAGCTGGACATGCTTCTAAGCTCCTTACCGGAAGATGGTACCCCGCTCCTTCTATTGGGCGACTTCAACCTGCCTGACTCATCTCAGTCGGTCCCAGTGGTCTCCCTCCTACAACAATTTGACCTGACTCCCACTGCCATGCCTCCCACCCACAAAGCAGGCAACTCCTTGGATCTCATATTTTCCCGTAACTCCAGCATCATTAACACCACGGTAACTCCCCTACATGTATCTGACCATTCCTTCATATCCTTCTCACTAACTCTCATGCTTAACCGAAAGGTCTTCACCCCAACTCAAACCGTCTCACTCAGACGTAACCTGGCCTCCCTATCCCCCTCCACCCTCTCCTCTGACATAATATTCGCTCTACCTTTGAGTGACACCTTCTCTGCTCTCCCCACAGAGATGGCAACCTCCACCCTCCTCTCAGCCCTTGCAACCTCCTTTGACAAGCTCTGTCCCCTCGTTGAGAAACCTGCCCGCCGTTCCCCACCCAGTCCATGGCTGACGGATGCAGTGAGAGAACAAAGACAGGTCCTGAGAGCGGCTGAGAGGAAGTATAGAAAGTCACGCCTCACTGCTGACATCGACACATATCACAACCTCTTGTTAACATTCTCCAAAACCATTACTAATGCCAAAGCTTCTTTCTTTCACCATAGGATCGAGGCCTCTGCCAAGAATCTTCGCAAACTGCATGCTACCATGTCCTCCCTCCTCACTCCCCCCCCCACCCCCTCCTCCCTCATCTTTTTCTGCCGAAGACTTTGCGATCTTCTTTGAGGAAAAAGTGGAGAACATCCGCAGATCCTTCTCCCAACCCCCACCCATTCCAAACGCTGAATCGAGAACCTCATCCTTCACTCTGTCATCTTTCTCTCCCATTACAGAAGCCGAGACCCTGACACTGGTAACGTCGAACCGTCTGACTACATGCCAGCTGGACCAGCTACCCTCCCCACTCCTCCTGACCATAGCACCGGACATCCTCCCATTCCTAACTGCAACCATCAACTCCTCACTCAACTCGGGGGTGGTCCCCACCTCCCTAAAACAAGCCAGAGTCACGCCCCTCATAAAAAAACCAACCCTGAACCCCACCGTCATAGCCAGCTATCGTCCTGTCTCTCTTCTCTCCTTTCTTTCTAAAACACTTGAACGTGCTGTATCCAACCAACTTACTGCTTATCTCTTACAGAATGACCTCCTAGACCCCAATCAGTCTGGCTTCCGGACTGGCCACTCCACAGAAACGGCCCTCATTGCGGTCACAGAGGCACTTCACTTAGCAAAAGCGAAAGGCCTCTCCTCTGTCCTGATTCTCCTAGATCTATCTGCAGCCTTCGACACAGTCAACCATCAGATCCTCCTCGCGGCCCTCGCAGGAATGGGAGTGGCTGGATCTGCGCTGACATGGCTGACATCATACCTCAACGACCGCTCCTACCAAGTGTCATGGAGAGGGACTCTGTCGGCCACCCGCCCTCTCCGGACGGGTGTCACCCAGGGCTCGGTCCTAGGACCCCTTCTCTTCTCC
Organism: Notolepis coatsorum; assembly: GCF_963971535.1. Taxonomy (NCBI): domain Eukaryota; kingdom Metazoa; phylum Chordata; class Actinopteri; order Aulopiformes; family Paralepididae; genus Notolepis; species Notolepis coatsorum. The sequence goes on along the minus strand of NC_140169.1, from coordinate 155,030,525 downwards.
CTCTACACTAAATCACTGGGTAACATTATCACGTCTCATGGCTTCTCATATCATTGTTATGCCGATGATACTCAACTCTTCCTCTCCTTCCCTCCCTCAGATATCCACGTCTCTGAGCGGATCTCGGCCTATCTGTCCGACATCTCCGCCTGGATGACGACCAACCACCTCAAACTGAACCTAAGCAAAACAGAATTGCTCCACCTGCCGGCCAAATCCTCCCCCCTGACCGACCTCTCCATCACAGTCGAGAATGCAGCTGTGACCGCGTCCCCGACCGCCAAGAACCTTGGTGTTGTTCTCGACGACCAGTTGAACTTCTCTGCTCACATCGCAGCGACAACCAGAACCTGCAGATTCCTCCTGAGCAACGTCAGAAGGATACGCCCCTTCCTGACAAAAGAAGCCACTCAACTCCTCGTCCAATCAACAGTCATCTCCCGCCTCGACTACTGCAACGCACTGCTAGCTGGCCTCCCGGCCACTGCCACCAAGCCTCTTCAACTCATTCAAAACGCAGCGGCCCGCCTGATCTCAAACCTACCGAAGTCGGCCCATGTCACCCCACTTCTTAGGGACCTGCACTGGCTCCCCATTGCTGCACGTATCCGCTTCAAGGCCCTCGACCTAGCATACCGTGCGGCAAAGGGAACCGCTCCCGCCTACCTCCGGTCAATGGTCTCTAACTACACACCCTCAAGACCCCTACGCTCTGCATCTTCTGGCCGCCTCAGACCTACTCCTATCCAAGCTCCCGGAGGGTCATCGAAGAGAAGCCGCCTATTCTCAGTCCTTGCCCCACAATGGTGGAATGAACTACCCATCCCAGTTAGGACAGCCGAATCCCGTCCAATCTTTCGCCGTCGACTAAAGACTCACTTCTTCAACCATTATCTGAAATGATAAAAAAAAAAAAAAAAAAAAATCTAACCCTGACTAACCTTACTGTCATGCACTAGTCCTAATAAACTAACCTACACTGTAACACGCAACACTTGATGAACATTGTTACTCAGCTGATAGAGTTGTACCCTTCTTGCTGTTTTGTCGTACAGAACTTGTAAGTCGCTTTGGATAAAAGCGTCAGCTAAATGACTAAATGTAAATGTAAATGTAAATCTGTCCACTTCCTCATCTGTTGTGTGTGTCTGTGTGAGCGTGCAGTAGCGCTGCCCACAAAGCACTGAAAGCGGGGTTTCTCTTGGTAACGTCACACGCAACAGGTTACCGATAGGGATGTCCCGATAATTTTTTTTTGCTCCCGATCCGATCCCGATCATGTGATTTTGAGTATCTACCGATACCGATCTTTCCCGATCCGATCAACAAAAATATATATATCTTTTATTTTTATTAAATTTTGTATCCCAATTTCTCACATTACATTCACCCTGAATGTTGACGTTATCGAGGTGAAAAGTTTACTTCATTCAAACGAGGCATTGCAATCCTTGACATAAATCATTTGATGTATAATTAAATCAAAGGAAATGCATTTGGGTTTGAGAGTGTGGCTGGTCTGCCGTTCTGCAGATAGATACTATTGGTTTGTTTTGGCAAAATTCTTCTGCTCTGTGTGACAATAAATAAATGAATGATGATATGCAATTTAAAACCAAAACTAAGGCCTCAGTATGAGTTTAAGACGTGAACATGGTCATGTTTGTTGAATACATTTTTTTTTTATTTTTTTTTTGCGCAACCGATTTCAGATGTGCACAGGAGCGTTTTGACATGTGCGCGCGCGTGCACGGGCGCACCTTAGGGGGAAGGTTGGTACTAACTGCATTCATGTATGTAAATGTATTACTATTGTGTTTTATGAGACTTACTTACTGAATGAATTCAATCCAATTCAGATTCTGGCGCAGAGAGTGACACAGAGACTGACAATGGCCCACACGACATAGCATCACAGTCTACTCCTGCAGGTGATTGTACATAAAATATAACACATAATGCTATATATATATATATATATATATCATGTAAATAAAAGGACAATACGTTGCCCTAGTGTAATGTATTACATCATGTGATTCTAGAACTGGATGATAGTCCGGACATTCTGGAACCCGTTGCAGGGCGGAAGCGCACATCTAAGAGAGGTAAGTTGGCCTCACTCTGCACACCACTTTCAGCTCTGACCTCTGACCCCCACACCATGTCCAGCTCTGACATCTGAACCCCACACACACTCACTCATTCACTCACACACAGTTTGTAACTATGTGGTATATGAATGTTTGTCTACAGTAGGGGTGTTATGATAATTGTATATTTGTATAATTGACAGGTCGTGGCGTGCGACGCGGAGTGAAGAGCAGGTCTGCGAGCCATCAGGACCAGGAGAATGCCTGGTCTCGTGAGGGCTGGGTGCCTCGTAGGATCCCCTTCACATCCCAACCGGGGCTGCTCCAGGACGCCGCGGCACTGAATTCGCACCGGCCTGCAAAATGGCTAGATCTGTTCCTGACAGATGACTTTCTCAACGCCATTGTTGCCCAGACCAACCTCTACGCGGATCAGTTCATTGCCCGGCTGGATCCCACGCTAACCAGTAGCAGGGCACTGGTTTGGAAGGCCCTCACATTGAAGGAGCTGAAGCAGTTCCTTGGACTCATTTTCCTGAGCAGTGTCCTTTGGAAGCCTCGCGTGGACATGTTTTGGACCACTGATGAGCTAATGTTCACACCGTACTACTCAGCCACCATGCCACGCAACCGGTATGAGTTGATCTGGCGATTCCTCCACTTTGCAGACAACACATCCCTAGATGTTAGAGACAAACTATGTAAGGTACGCCCTGTAGTCGAACATGTCAACATGAGGTGCAAGGAACTGTACCAGCCCGAACGTGAGCTCGCCATTGACGAGGGGATGATGGCATGGTGAGGCCGCCTGGCTTTCCGTGTCTACAACCCCAACAAGCCAACCCGGTATGGCATCAAGTCATACTTCCTGTGTGAATCACGCACAGGATAGTGCTTCGCCTTCAAGCCATATTGCCGGGATGGTGCGAACCTGGGGGACTCGGTCGTCGGTCTGCTTGGACGTTTGGCCGGCGCCGGTCATTCGTTGTTCATGGACAATTTCTACAACTCCGTGAGCATGTGCGCCAGGCTCCGACAGTTGAGGACCGACGTCTGTGGTACCCTCAGGAAGCACCGGGGGGAGCCAGCCATCATAAAGAACCTGACCAATGCTGACATCGGTGTGGGGGAGCGCATTGCTGTCAACAACAAGCAGGTCATGATCGTGGCATGGCGCGATAAAAGGATTGTGAAGACGATCACCAGCTTCCATGAGGACACCATGGAAATGGCAAAAGTGTGGCAGAAGCAGAAGAAGGGCAAAGCAGTGAGGGTGGAGATGCTCAAGCCGTCATCCATCATGTCGTATAATAAATTCATGAAAGGCGTCGACCAGTTGGATCAAAACCTGGCGTACTATCCGTGTACACGTAAGACTGGAAAGTGGACCAAAACGTTTGTGCTGTATCTGATCCAAATATGTATGTTAAACTCTTTTGTCTTGTACAAAACCAGGCACCCACAAGGGTATTATTACAACCTCTTCCGGTACACCAGGGCTGTGGCGCAGACCTACACAGGGGCTGAGGAGTTGAAGATTCCTGGGGTGGCAGAGGAGGAGGAGGAGGGCGGCGGTGGGGGTGAGGAGGAGGCAGGGGCTGAGCAGGTGGGGCGTGACAGGCAGCGCGACCCTAGGGCCCCACCGGGGGACCCGCAGAGCAGATTAGTGGGTGGCTTTGGGAAACATGTAATGGTGGCATACAAAGCCACCCCCAAGCAAAAGCTACCATGTAGGAAATGTCGGGTCTGCCTTAGGCGTGGCCTCAGGGGTGAAACCAGATATTTTTGCACATCGTGCAAAGTCCCCCTGCATCGTGAAAAATGCTTCACTCTGTATCACACAAAGAAGGATTTTTCTAAATAGTTTCTTTATTAGTTGTCATACAGAAGTACAGACTACTTCTAAATAATCCGGCACACAGAAGTACAGAGTACTTCTAAATAATCCATCATTGTGTGATACAGACAGAACCATGTGTACCACTCCGGTAGATAGTATAGCTAGCTGAGAGTAGTACAGTATAGTATAGTATAGTATAGTATAGTATAGTATAGTATAGTATAGTATAGTATAGTATAGTATAGTATAGTGTATGGGTAGTTGCACTGTTTTCTGTACAAGACAAATGCGTTGAACACATGTATTTGGGCCACGGTTGTCGATATTGCATAGGCATGTTTGGACCACTTGCAGATGAGACGTTATGTTAGCGATCTAGCTGTGTCGACTCCATTCATCATTTGCATTGTGTGTGTATATAGTTAATTTTTTTATTTATCTTTTTCCCCCCTCATTTTTACCGTTTGCACAGAACCAATGGTTGCTGACAGTCACCCAGTTTATAAAAGTATATACTGTAGGTAACGTACCACACTTTTCTAATGCAGTCCATTGGTCTCTTATTTATATACTTTGGAAGCCTGTATTGCAGGGGTCTCAAACTCACGGCCCGCGGGCCAATTGCGGCCCGCGGGATGATATTTTGCGGCCCCCTACTGGACGTCAACGTTTAGTGTTAGTGCGGCCCGCGCGCAACTGTTTGCCGAGTCGTTGCGCGAGAGTTGGAAGTTTTATTTATTTTATCACTTGTAGGCTACCATAGCGCAGGCTCATGACAGCAACGTTATGTTAGTGACTTGGTTGAAACGTGATTCCGGAGTGATATCAAGTAAAGTGGAAGCAAATGCATCCTCGCTCTCTCTCTCCTCTGCGAGCAGTGCTCTGCATGTCCCGCAGCACTGCCACTGTGTGTCTGTGTATGGGTCTGGTCCAATCACATACGCGTCCCGTCAGCGTTTTCCCCCCTCACCCACAGTCTGCGAATCAGATGCAGAGTAGGGGAGTAGGGCGGGTCTTCACGGACTGCATGTCGTCTCTCTCTTTCAGTTCAAATCGGAGCAGAGTTGACAGCGCATCTATTCTACAGTAAACTCGCTCCCAGTTTTATCTCTGTGAGATAAATGTAGCTATTAGCCTATTTTCGCCAGCAGGCAGGCAGCAGAAAAATATGGCATTTTCAAAGATGGTCAGTAAAAGAAATGTCGACTGCATTCAAAGGTGAATGGACGGGAAAATAATCCGTTCATGCTGAGTCCCAGCCAGGGGCGTAGCTGGAGATTCTGGGCCCCATGAAAGAATCAATTTGTGGGCCCCCAATCTATTAAAAAATGTGGGGCCCCCAATCTATAAAAAAATGTGGGGCATTTGCTGGGCCCTTGGAATCATCCTAACCCCCCCCCCCCCCCAGCTACTCCCCTGGTCCCAGCACCAAACCAATTATGTGACTATATGCCAAGAAACGGTAGCTATTTGAAAATAATGTATGACTGAAGTGATGGCGACCATGTTTGAAGGCAAACAAAAGCAAATCCCCCTCAGATCGCACAGCAACCAGAATAACTGAAATACTGGCACAGTGCATTTCCATAGCTGTGGATAAGTCTACTGACACAGCTGTGGATAAGTCTACTGACACCACTAAGAAGCCTGAAGATAAGATTGAGAAGATTGGATCAGTTGTACTTTTTTTTTAATACTTGAAACCCTTTTTTTGTGGAATATTTGATGCGGCCCAGCCTCACCCAGACTCCACCTCCAGCGGCCCCCAGGTAAATTGAGTTTGAGACCCCTGCTGTATTGGATATATATTTTGGTCCACAGATCATCTGGCGCTTCATCCATTTATCAATGGACAATGCAGTCATCGATGCGAGAGACCAACTGTAAGATATGCCCTGTAGTTGATCATGTGACGTGCCTGTACTGTGAATGTTACGAGCAAACTTCTAAATGCACAGAAACGATGGTTGGTTCTCATCCAGTGTTCACTTTTTACAAGGTATTGTGTTTGTAAATTACCATAATCCTATACTGTGAATGTTACCAGCAAACTTCTAAATGCACAGAAACAATGGTTGGTTATCATCCAGTGTTCACTTTTTATAAGGTATTGTCTTGGTAAATTACCATAATTTTATACTGTGAATGTTACCAGCAAACTTCTAAATGCACAGAAACGATGGTTGGTTCTCATCCAGTGTTAACTTTTTATAAGGTATTGTGTTTGTAAATTACCATAATCCTATACTGTGAATGTTACCAGCAAACTTCTAAATGCACAGAAACGATGGTTGGTTATCATCCAGTGTTCACTTTTTAAAAGGTATTGTCTTGGTAAATTACCATAATTTTATACTGTGAATGTTACCAGCAAACTTCTAAATGCACAGAAACGATGGTTGGTTCTCATCCAGTGTTTACCTTTTATAAGGTATTGTGTTTGTAAATTACCATAATCCTATACTGTGAATGTTACCAGCAAACTTCTAAATGCACAGAAACGATGGTTGGTTATCATCCAGTGTTCACTTTTTATAAGGTATTGTCTTGGTAAATTACCATAATTGTATACTGTGAATGTTACCAGCATATGTGTCTAATGCACAGCAACAATGGTTGGTACTGATGACTGTCACCCAGTTTATTGAACATATTGTGAAATAAAAATGTCTTCACTTCATCAAAGTTTCAAGTTTTCTGCATTGTAAAGTATTCTGTATTTTATAATAATGTTTTCTGGACCTACACCAGTAGTTATAACTTACTTGTTCGTTAGCGCCAGGCATGGTGGTTGATAAGGTAGTAGTAGTATTTCCAGGTGAAACTAATTGATATATTATCAATACAAGATATTATTACTTTATGAATGTGTTTATCATGTATGGACGAATAAATTGGAAAACAGGTAGGTACAGAGCAACACAG
>NC_140169.1:154931167-155021167 GCF_963971535.1 Notolepis coatsorum | reverse complement strand
CGGGGGAGATTATATGCTAATGCACTCTCTCTCTCGGCCTGTTTTGTCTGAGAAAATTGCATTGTGGTTATTAGTGTGACACCGGAGCCACCGCTTGGCAAAACGTCCTCATCCGCTCTCCCCGATGTCCTCCAAGGATTAGCATTTTTATTACGAGTGGGGAAGAAGGCAGGGGAGGTGAAAAAAATACCAGCACACACACGCCGGCCAGAACGCCTACGACTTGAGACATCTAATTGAATGTATTCAAATGTGATTCATAGAACAATTACCCTCTCATTCTACAAGCGCATAATATTGCAATTGTTTTGCCCGTGCCGGCTTCTCTCCTTGCCCCCCCCCCCCCCCCCCCCCCCCGCCCCCTCCCCCACCTCCCCCCCTCCCCCTCCCCCGTCTCCTCCTCTAACCCTCCCACTCCCTTTAAATTAGAAAATCGGACCGTGGCCTTTGTAGGCGACGCGGAGCGGGAATCAATAGGTGCATTAATTACAGTAATTCATTACACCAAAATAAACACGGGACTCAACCTTTTCCTGGATACAAATTTAAGGGACCTAAGCGTTTGGCTTGCGAGACAAAAGGGCCGGCCTGGACCGGGGATCCCTGTTGCATTAATCTGAGAGATCAAACTCCGGTGAGTGCCAGGGATCCTCCTGGGAGCGTCCGGCCTGGGATCAATCCCAGAAGCACCGGCAGTGAGTTATGGCCCGGCGAACACAAAGGTGGTCATGTGACACGGCTAGCGTCACCACCGCTGCTCTCTCTCTCTCTCCTCCTCTCTCTCTCCTTCTCTCTCTCTCTCTCTTTCTCTCTCACACACTGCTGCTCTCTCTCTTTCTCCTTCTCTCGCCATCTCTCTCTCACACACACACTGCTGCTCTCTTTCTCCTTCTCTCTCTCTCTCTCTCTCTCACACACACACAGCTTCTCTCCCCCTCTCTCGCTCACACACAGCTTCTCTCTCTCTCCCTCTTTCTCTCACACACTGCTGCTCTCTCTCTCCCTCTCTCACACACAGCTTCTCTCTCTCTCCTTCTCTCTCCCTCTCTCTTTCTCCTTCTCTCTCCTCTCTCTCTTTCTCCTTCTCTCTCCCTCCCCTCTCTCTTTCCCTCTCGTTCTCCTTCTCTCTCCTCTCTCTCTCCTCTCTCTCTCTCTCTCTCTCACACACACTGATGCTCTCTCTCTCTCTCTCTCTCTCTCTCTCTCTCTCTCTCTCTCTCTCTCTCTCTCTCTCTCTCTCTCTCTCTCTCTCTCTCTCTCCTCTCTCTCTCTCTCTTTATAGCTGTAGTGTAGTTCCCTCCCCCCTCCCCCACATCCCCTGTTTCTCCCTCTCTCTGGCACTTAATGGAGGTCCTGCTGGCCCCACAATGCACAGCAGTAGCAGCCCAGCCAATGGGGCTGACCGGGGCAGGGCAGGGCAGGGCAGGCCCCCCCAGTCCCCCGCTCCCCAGCTCACCTGCCCGTTCCGGGGTCAGTCTCTGGAAATATGGGGGGACCACAGAGAGAAAGCTCCGGAAAGCTCCGACACGGCAGAGGACGACGGTAAAGGACGTCACTCTCCCTCGCTGTCGTCCCCGGCTGCGTGTGTGCGCCTGTTTGTGTGAATTATATGTCCAACGGTGGCTATAATAAAACATGATAATGATGGATCGCACAGATAAATTACCGTTGAGTGGATTGCCGGGTTGGGTACGTTAGAGCGAGCTGCGCTGACTGTGTGACCCCCCCCCCCCCACCCCCACCCAAAACAAAACACCCAGGAAAGTATAAAAACAAACAGCCCTGAGGAAGGTAAACATATAACACATAATACAGTACAAATATAACAAACACATGACCAGAGGTGGTGTGTAGAGACATTGGTGGAGGAAGTACACAGTTCCTTTACTTAAGTAAAAGTAGAAATATCCATATAAATGAGTACTCTGGTAAAAGTAAAAGTCCTCCATTCAAACTCTACTTAAGTAAAAGTAGAGAAGTATTATGCTATCGAATGTACTTAAGTATCTGAAGTAAAAGTATGCATTCTACAAGAGGTTTGTGATTTTCAGTGCTTGGGAGCGTTCAAGCCTCAATCCATTGACCTCTATATGTTCAGACAGTGGTATGTTAAAGTGGTATGTGGTCCAGTTATGCTGCTCTGAGTAAGGGTTATGTTAAAGTGGTATGTGGTCCAGTTATGCTGCTCTGATTAAAGGTTATGTTAAAGTGGTATGTGGTCCAGTTATGCTGCTCTGATTAAAGGTTATGTTAAAGTGGTATGTGGTCCAGTTATGCTGCTCTGGTTACAGGTTATGTTAAAGTGGTATGTGGTCCAGTTATGCTGCTCTGATTAAAGGTTATGTTAAAGTGGTGTGTGGTCCAGTTATGCTGCTCTGATTAAAGGTTATGTTAAAGTGGTATGTGGTCGAGTTATGCTGCTCTGATTAAAGGTTATGTTAAAGTGGTGTGTGGTCCAGTTATGCTGCTCTGATTAAAGGTTATGTTAAAGTGGTATGTGGTCCAGTTATGCTGCTCTGATTAAAGGTCATGTTAAAGTGGTATGTCGTCCAGTTATGCTGCTCTGATTAAATGTTATGTTAAAGTGGTGTGTGGTCCAGTTATGCTGCTCTGATTAAAGGTTATGTTAAAGTGGTATGTGGTCCAGTTATGCTGCTCTGATTAAAGGTGATGTTAAAGTGGTATGTGGTCCAGTTATGCTGCTCTGATTAAAGGTTATGTTAAAGTGGTGTGTGGTCCAGTTATGCTGCTCTGATTAAAGGTTATGCTAAAGTGGTATGTGGTCCAGTTATGCTGCTCTGGTTACAGGTGATGTTAAAGTGGTATGTGGTCCAGTTATGCTGCTCTGATTAAAGGTTATGTTAAAGTGGTATGTGGTCCAGTTATGCTGCTCTGGTTACAGGTTATGTTAAAGTGGTATGTGGTTCTGTTATGCTGCTCGGATTATATCCTCTGTGAAAGTATATAATCTCCATTCTATGCTAAATCCTTTTGTTCAATGTGAGTTAGTTCAAAGTAACTAGTAACTGACGTGTTCAGATAATCGTAGTAGAGTAAAAAGTACAATAATACCCTTTGAAATGGAGGGTAGGAGTAAATAGGAGTAAAAGTGTAACGTTCCCTAAAATGAAAATACTCATGTAAAGTACAAGTAGCTCGAAAATTACAGTACTTGAGTAAAAATACTTAGTTACTTTCCGTCACTGTGTGGCGGTTCAGAGCCGCCTCGGGAGCGACACATTATACTCCTGTTCCCTGCTCAGGCTTCCTACTGGCACTGGCGGATGTGTGAGCATGTGTGTGTGTGTGTGCGTGTGTGTGTGTGTGTGTGAGCGTGTGTGTGTGAGCGTGTGAGCATGTGTGTGTGTGTGTGAGAGCGTGTCTGTGAGCACGCGTGTGTGTGTGTGTGAGCGTGTGAGCATGTGTGTGTGTGTGTGTGTGAGCATGCGCGTGTGCGTGTGTGCTTGCATGCTCGTGTACACACACATGTATCTGTGCACATTTGATGTTATCTTTATTTATCTCGAACACGACTCACAGTAAAGACAAAATGTAAACATAAACAAACGAGTCCGTCTTCATCTGTAGAAAAACAGAGGATGAGTTGGAGAAGAGGCGGAAGGAAGCACAGCTTCTCTAGTCCCGCCCCTTTCTTACACTATCGTAACATTTTAAATAAAACTCTCTTACTATCCAAGAGAGAGAGAAAGAATTATAATAAATACAATACGGTTAAAAAACAACAAGACAACCATTATTTTTGTTTTGAGTAAATCAAAACATTCCTTGAGAACAATATATAGTTCCTCAGTTCTGTATTTAGAGTCATATTTATGGTTCCTCAGTTCTGTATTTAGAGTTATATCTATGGTTCCTCAGTTCTGTATTTGTCTATCAGTGATTTTTCATATGTATTTTTGGAACCGTGCAACGTTATTGCCATACCATTGCAGAATAAATCCTGCAGGTTTGATATTGTAGAAGCTGTTAGTTCTCTTAATGAAAGATCATACTCAATCAACCACATTGTCATCGTCCCCGCGTCTCTTCCTGCCAGCATGTTAATGAATATGAGCTTTTCTAACCATCCATCTCCCTGGACCCGCAGAGTAATGGGCTTGTAGTGGACTGGGCAGCGGGCACGTGATTCAACTGAGCATCAGGGTCTCTGTTTCAGGTTTGGCCCTCGTACAACAGTTATCTCTTTGTGTTACATAGGTAGGTTGGTCATTATGATTATTATGATTATTATTATTATTATTATTATTATTATTATTATTATTATTATTATTATTATTATTATTATTATTATTATTATTATTATTATTATTATTATTATTATTATTATTATTATTATTATTATTATTATTATTATTATTATTATTATTATTATTATTATTATTATTATTATTATTATTATTATTGTTGTATATGTTGCATTCACATGTTAAACATTGGGTTAGTATAGGTAAGTTATCACATTCATACCATGTGCTGCAGTGTATACATGTCCCCAACCACTGCACTTTATGGTCTTATCGTTGTCTCACTGTTCTGTCCTGTTTTGCACTTTATAACTATTTATTATCATGTTCTTCTTATTTGTGGAAAAAATCATGCACTGTAAAGTCTAATCACGTTCCATTTGTATATACAATGGTGAATAAAGTCATCTGAATCTGAATCTGAATCTGAATGTTAAACATTAGGTTAGTATAGGTAAGTTATCACATTCATACCATGTTAAACATTAGGTTAGTATAGGTAAGTTATCACATTCATACCATGTTAAACATTAGGTTAGTATAGGTAAGTTATCACATTCATACCATGTTAAACATTAGGTTAGTATAGGTAAGTTATCACATTCATACCATGTTAAACATTAGGTTAGTATAGCTAAGTTATCTCATTCATACCATGTTAAACATTAGGTTAGTATAGGTAAGTTATCTCATTCATACCATGTTAAACATTATGTTAGTATAGGTAAGCTATGTCATTCATATTCATAACTATATTCACCGCTATTTGCTTAAAACAGTTTTTAATTTCTTATTTTTGTCAGGCCATTGTCTGAGTTCTCTTCCCTGATTGGATAGTTTCATATTGGTTGGTTGCAGATGATCATAATAAGAAACAAATGTGGTCGTGTTTTATAGGGAGCAGTATGTATTTATGATGAATCTGCTGTTGCCAAGGAAGCGCCTGAGCGGATGCACACAAACATGAACGGACAAACAAAGCCAAACGTTAAAAACTCTTCCGAGGTGTGTAGAATAAGGCTATCGTTTGCAAACTATCTCAAACGTTAGATTTGTGCGCAAACGTAAACCTTTGCGAACCCTCCCACCTACCCACCCCCTCCTAATGTACAGTTTCCTCCCCATCGTATGTATATATTTTCTGTTAGGATCTCTGTTTAACAGTACTGTATATTTGCATATCTTGTATGTCACAAATGTAACAGTACTGTATACCTGTATGTTGTGTATGTCATAAATGTCATTATGAATTGAAAATGGGGGACCCTGATGTAAACAAGATGAAAGTCTTTCTCTGGTCTGCATCCCCTTAACAATTGTGTGTATTGAGCCGTACTGTATTGTACCCATTCTGCAATCTGTTAATAAAGTTTTCAATCAATCAATCAATGGTCAGAAAAGGTTGTTTGCGATGAATGAAAAAAGAGACACTGGACTGAGGGGAATGAATGTATTTGTATCAATCTTAAAGGCACTACAAACAATCATCTGTCAGCTTACGATAGCTTGCTGAAGAATTAACTGTTGACCTATTTGTTTAATTAAACCGCAGTGCAAGCCCAACTAGGCGTCTTAAATTATTCGTTGACTTAATGACTATGGTAATTCATTGTATCATGTCGATATCTGTCTGTCAGCTACATTAAATCAGCACCACTGTCTTCAGTGTAAATGCTGCTTTAACACATGGCGGGCCACGCCCCTTCCGGGAAGTGCATAGGCCTTGCCACCCATTAACCCCATGTAAGCGCTCACCTTGTTTGTAGAGCTAAACCTATATTTTATATTATAGCTATGGATCTAATAACGCTGTCGATTGTCAGTGGGTTTCTTCTGGTCAACGTGCAAAAAACAGATACTTTTTTCATCTATACATTTCCGTTTTATACCGTGGTGAATATGGGTATAGTGATCCTGTGTAATTCCAGGGAACTCCGTCAAAACAGCCTTTTAGTGAAATCCACTTATCACGTTGCCATTTTTCGCCTGATTGTCGAATCATCCTGAAATCAATGCTAGATTATTGGTATTATGTTTCCTCGTGCACGAAAACTGCCCCCCCCCCCCCGTGCGTCTATCACAGCCAACGGCACGTACACACACACACACAGGCTGCAATCGCGGGAATTTTTTTTCCGGATCAACGCAATATTGATAATATTGAGTGCTTACCTTGTAAATGATGTACTGCAAACAGAATAATCCAATTATCTGATTGCCATTCCAAATACTGGTCGCGGTAGTCTGTCCCACGTTATCCAGCATTGCACAGGGACGGGCGGGCGGATGAACTCGTCGAGGCCACCGTGGTGACCGCTTGTCTTGCCGGATTGTTTAGAACCCGCCCCCACGCCGCAGCTCGGCCGAGAAAAGAAACAACATTGTTTCAAACGGAGTGCAATAGCGGCCGCAAGGCCTTAGGCGGCGGTATTGACCGTCTGCGAACTCAGACACATTCATTACAGCATGCACACGGTGCCTCGATGGATTATGAATGGCAATAGCGAATAAAAGAAATAACGAAACAGAAACGTAGATCTACGTTTCCGGCACTCAACCGGTCGGGCCACAGAAACGTAAATCTACGTGAACGGCAAACAAAGTGTTAATACTCAATTGTTTTACCATTTTAACCCTTTCACTACCACACTACCAAGATTCAAGAGGTTTAATCGTCACATACACCCCCCCCCTCTCTCTCTATATCTCACACACACACACTTCAGAAACAAACATAGTATCAATGAGAGCATCAATAATACACCTGAGTATAGTCTAGTAGTTAATCGTGAGTTAAAAAAAATAGTGGCGTTAATAGAATCGGGCGATTGATTGATTGATTGAAAAATGTATTAACAGATTGCAGAATGGGTACAGTACAGTACAGCTCAATACATACAATTGTTAAGGGGATGCAGACCAGAGAAAGACTTTCGTCTTGTTTACATCAGGGTCCCCCATTTTCAATTCATCATAACATATATGACATACATGACATACAGATAGACAGTACTGCTACATCTATACATTTATGACATATCAGATTTGCAAATACAGTACTGTTTGTGATACAAAAGTGTCCAGAAAAGGAGTGTATATACATTTGGCGTAGAAACTGTACATTGGAGGAGGTTGGATGGGTGGGGTGGGGTTGGGTGGGTTGGGTGAGGGCTGTACATTGGAGGTGGGGGGGGGGGGGGGGGGGTTGGGTAGGGGACACACACACATTTTACACTGTACATTGGAATACTGACAAAGCCTTACTTGGTCATTTACTGTACAACTAGGTTAGGACATTTGTAGGGGCCAGTTTCGAATTGCAGTCTCACGTAGGTGTTTTTTGAGAGTGTTTTTGAAAGTGGGTAGTGATTCACATTCCTTTACAGCTTTAGGTAGGGCGTTCCACATTGATGTGGCATAATTGCGAAACGTGTTTAGTCCCTTGTTTGAGCCGAATCTGGGTTTTACATGATTTGTGGAGCTCCCTCTGGTGTTGTGATCGTGGTATTCACTGAACTTTGGGAAGTATTTTGACATGTACATGGGTACCTTGGTCGCGTAGTGTATCTTGTAGACCAGGCCCATTGCAAGTTGCTGTACTCTGTCATCTACTCTAAGCCATCCTAGGTTGTCAAAGTGGGCAGGGGTGAGGTGGGTTCTAGGAGTCAGGTCAAGTAGTAGTCTGACTAGCTTGTTTTGAGATGTTTGTAATTTGTTTTTTAGTGCCTTTGAGGTGCTTTGGTACCATGAGGTGCAAGCATAGTTGTAGTACCCTTGAATGAGTGCTCCTGCTAGAGTCTTCAGGGTATTCTTGTTTACCAGAGAGGAGATCCGGTACAAGAATCGCGTTCGTTGGTTGACTTTTTTTTATTACATTGGATGCCATTTTGTCACAGGAAAGATTAGCCTCTAGGATGGAACCCAGGTAGGTAATTTCATCTTTCCTTGTGATAATATTGTCACCCACTGTAACCGAGAAGCCGTCGGTCTTGCTGAGTTTGTTATTTGAACCGAAGAGAATGGACTCTGTTTTGCCCATGTGTAATGATAGTTTGTTGTCGGCGAGCCATATGCAGATTTTGCCTAGTTCCGAGCTGAGGGCTTTTTCAACCTGTAACTTGTTCTTGTCAGAGACCAGCAGGGCTGAGTCGTCCGCAAACAGGAACAAGTTGCAGTCACAAGCTGACGACATGTCATTTGCATAAATTAGGAATAGTAGCGGTCCTAGTATGCTTCCTTGTGGAACACCACAGCTCACTGTGAGGGGGGGTATAGGGTACCGTTTACTTCCACCATCTGTTCCCTCCCCTCCAGGTAGGATTGTATCCAGCTCACTGATAAACTATCAAAACCAATTGCTTTTAGCTTGTCAATCAGAATGGTGTGATTGACAGTGTCGAAGGCCTTTTGTAGGTCCAGCATGACCATGCCGCAGTATTTGCCCGCGTCCACCTCTTGTTTGATGTGGTCGTTCAAGTAGAGAAGGCATGTGTCAGTGGAGTGGGATGTTCTGAAGCCAGATTGGAATTCGTAGATTAGATTTTTTTCCGCGAGGTACTTTTCGATCTGTTCGTATACTATTTTTTCCATGACTTTCGAGATGGATGTAAGGATAGAAACAGGGCGGTAGTTACCCGGGTCTAATTTGCTGCCCTTTTTGTGCAGGGGTGTTACTCTCGCAATTTTGAAGTCCTTGGGGACGTGTCCCTGTTTTATGGAGAGGTTTATTATGTGTGTGATGACTGGGGTGATGGCTGCTGCTGAGTCTCTGAGGAATTTGGAGGGGATGTTGTCATGGCCAGTGGCCTTGTTTGGTTGGAGGGCGCTCAGTTTTTTGAGTACCTCATCTGTAGTTACCATTTCCAGTTTGAAGCCGTCTTTGTGGACGCCTAGGTTCTTGTAGTATGCTACTATGTGTTCTACCCCATACTGCCCTGAGTGGGAGGGTAGTTTGTTTACCAGTGTTGTGGCTATGTTTGTGAAGAAAGTGTTTAAGTAATTGGCTACATCCAGCTTGTCTGTGATGAGCGTGTTGTCCGTCTTTATGTTTATGTTTGAGAACCTGGCGATAACATGTTAATACCGCGTTAACTTTGACAGCCTTAGTATATATGTGTTTTGATCTATCAATATCTGGGGGAGTGTTCCAACAGGGCAGTAAAGCAGTACAAAACCATACCGATATGTATTATTTATTATTTATTATTTAAACAGGAAATCAGTTTGACATGATGTGTTTCATGGGCACTATAGCAGCACAAGCACTTTTTGATGTCCACACGCCGTGACATGTATGCAACAAGTGTAATAGTTGAAGTTAAATGTATTCTACGCCTTGGTCTGTTCTTTTCATTGATTTCAGCACATTTAGACTGTTATACCTTTCTTTTTTTTTTAACTAAATTTTTATTTGCATTTTTGGATTACAAGCATACAAACAACATCATCTTTGAATATTATTTCATATCAGTCGGTCTTCCAGGTACATAATACATAGACATAATGTACAACACCGTTAAACAGACATAAACAATAAAGAAAATATTTGAATACCCAAAAACAGAAATAAAAAATACCGACTTAAGCAAAAGTTCCACAGACATAAATAATAAATTGAAAAAACATAAAACAATTGTCATACCCAAATAATAGAAATAGAAAATACTAACTAAAGCAAAAATGTGCGACATGGGTTCAGAGACCCTCCTTGAACCTCTTTCCTCCTTTACCCTTCGCCCTCTTGTGTTGCATTTGTTTCTTCCTCTGTGATGTCGTTTTCGTTCCCCTTATAATCTTCCCACTTTCCCCATCTTTCCCCACATTTCTCTTCCTGTAGCCTCAGCATGTGTGTTATCCTCTCCTATCCTGTATCTCCTCTACTATCCCTACCCATTGTGCTATTGTCGGTGGATCTTCTTTGTACCACAGTCTCGTTATTGCTTTTCTGGCCGATATCAACATTATCTTTATTAAATACTTGTCCCCCCCTTGTATTCCCTCGTGCGTCAGGTCCCCTAAGTAAAGCACCAGTCCCGTTTGTGGTAACCCGTATCCTAATATTCTGATCATTGCCTCCCCTATCTCCTCCCAATACCCCTTCAGCTTCTGACATCCCCAGAATATGTGTGTGTGATTTGCCCCCACCTTCCCACACATCCTCCAGCATGTCCTTTGTGTTGGTGCATACTTTCCCTTCAACTCTGGGGTTATAAAGAATCTGATTATGTTTTTCCATCCAAATTCTTTCCATACCCTTGATCCTGTTGTTGAATGCTGTACCTCACATATGCTACCCCATTCCTTCTCTGTTATTTCTATCTCTAATTATCTCTCCCATTTCTCCCTTATATAATAGGCCGTGTGTCCCTTGCTGTTCATTATAGCCTGGTACAGTGCTGAAATTACCCTTCCTTTCCCCCCTTCGTATGCCCACACTATCATCTCGATTATTCCATTCTGTTCTTCGTCCTTGTCTCCTCTTATTCCTTTATTGTAGTAATCTCTAACCTGTAGATATCTGAAGTGGTCCCTGTTTTCTAGTCCAAATGTCTCCTTTAATTTTTGTAGGGTTTGCATTTCCCCCTTCTCTATCATTTTGCATATCGCTGTTGCCCCCCCCCCCCCCTCTCCCACCTTCTGAATCCATGGTCCAACCTCCCTGGCTTGAATCTCTTGTCATGTGCTACCCATCTCAGAACCCCTGACTGCTTCTCCAATTTGTGTGTTTTTACTACTCTGTTCCATATGGTCAAGGTGCACTTGGTGATTGGATCTAACAGTCCCTCTTTTTCTTTGAATAGTTCCCTATCCCCCACCAGAGCCTGTACCTTGTATCCCTCCCCTTCTTTTTCAATGTCTTTCCATCTTGCCTCATATCTGTCGTTACACCAGCACGTCACTGCTCTCAGTTGTGCTGCATAATAATAGTCTTGTAGGCTGGGTACTGCCATCCCTCCCTTTTCCTTTGGTAGTTGTAGTGTTTTATATCTGACCCGTGGTCTTCTCCCCACCCATATGAACCTCGATATCAGTCTGTCCCACTCCCTGAATTGATTCTGTGGTATTTGTATCGGTAGTGACTGAAACAGGTATAGTAACCTTGATAGTATGTTCATCTTAATGACCTCTATTCTTGAATTTAAGTCCAAGGGCATTACTGTCCATCTCTCTAAGTCTCTCTTGATGTTCTGATTTATCTGTGTATAGTTCGCCTCAAACAGTTTCCCCACCCCTCTCGTGATGTTCACCCCTAGGTATTTAATCTTGTCCATGTCCCACCTTATCCCGTACTCCTCCCTAATTTCCGTCGTTGGGGTAAAGTTCCATGCTAATGTCTGTGTCTTTGTCACGTTTAGTTTGTATCCTGAGTAGTGGCTGTATTCCTTCAGTAGATCCATCAGTGCCGGGAAGCTCTTGTCTGGTTGCCTCATGTATACTATCACGTCGTCCGCAAATAGGCCTAGTTTATATTCCGTTCCCTTTATCCTTACTCCCTTGATGTCCTCGGCCTGTCTGATCAGTTGTGCCAGTGGTTCTATGAAAACGGCGAAGAGCGTTGGTGAGAGACAACATCCCTGTCTGGTAGCCCTCTCTAATCTGATTCTATCCGTCAGGCTGCCATTCACCTTAATTCTCGCTGTCGGCTCCTTGATCATAGTGCCTTGATCATCTTCATTGCCCTCCCGTTTAGCCCGTATTTCACCAGCGCCTTATATAAAAATGCCCAACTCACACTGTCGAATGCCTTTTCTGCATCTAGGCTAATCAGTACCGCACTACCACCTTGTTTTTGTATCTCCTCCACTATGTGTAATGTCTTTCTCACGTTGTCCTGTGTCTGTCTCCCTTTAATGAATCCAGTCTGATCTTCATCTATAATGTCTGGCATAAACGTCTCGAATCTCTTTGATATTATTGATGTATACATCTTATAATCCACGTTGAGTATGGACACAGGTCTGAAACTACTACATAATTCTCTATCCTTCCTTTCCTTCGGTATCGTGGTGATTACGGCTTCCTTCCACGAGGGAGGCATTTTGCCTAACATGGGCGCTAATTCTGTTCTAAATGTCTTGTAGAATTCCGATGGGAATCCGTCGCCCCCTGGAGATTTGTTGTTTTTAGCTCTACTAATTGCCTCTTCCAGTTCCCGTTCCGTAATTATTTTATTTAATTCTTCATTCTGTTCTCTCCCTATCGATGGTAACTCCAGCTTCTCCAGAAACGTTTCTATTTCCTCTTCTCCCGCTGCCTTTGGCTGTGTGTATAGTGTCTCATAGTATTCTCTAAATGTCCTCTCTATTTCAGCTGGGTCCCTCAATATTTCATTAGTCTTTGTATCCCTTATTGTGTGTATCATGTTTAACTTCTGTTGCGTCCTGATTCTCCTAGCCAACAGTCTGGTCGCCTTTGGTCCCCCTTCATAGTACGTCTGTTTAATAAACCTCACTTTCTTTTCTATTTCCGTCAATAATTCCCTATTTATCCTGGACCTTACTTCTTTGATTTCTCCGAGCGTTTCCTGTTCTTTCGATATCTGGTGTCTCCCCTCTAGATCCTTCAGCTTCCCTATCAGATTGTGATATGTCTCCATTCTGGCCTTCTTCAGCAGTGCTGTTTTCTCCATCAATTTCCCCCTTATCACCACCTTCAGTGTGTCCCATAGAATGTTCGGGTCGACCTCCCCGTTGTCATTTTCCTCTTTATACCTGGCTATCTCTTCCTTAATCTGACTCACCACCCCCTTGTTATTTAATATTCCCACATTCAGTCTCCAGATCGTGTTCCTCCGTCTCCCCTCCAGATCTACTGTCAGATATATGGCACTGTGATCCGATATGTCCGCTACTCCTATTCTGCTCTCCCGCACCCTGTAACTGTCCCCCGTCGTCATCAAAAAATAGTCTATTCTCGCATATGTCACGTGTGGGTGTGAGTAATGTGTGTATTCCCTGACCAGGGCGTGCATCCCCCTCCAAACATCTGTAATTCCCATTTCCGTCATTTGTATATTCATATACCTGCTGATTTACGGCCTTCCTTTTCTAGTACTCGTGGTGTCCAAGTTGTGATTCAATACCACATTAAAATCTCCCGCGCATATCAATATCCCTTCTAGTTCCATCGCTATCATATCAAAAATGGTCTCATATAAATACCTCTCACTCTCTGGGGGTGCATAAACATTCACTAACGTAACCATTTGACCCTCCATTTTCCCCTTCACCAGAACAAATCTCCCCTCCTTGTCTCTTACTTCTTTGATCAATTCAAATTTTACTGTGTTTTTGATTAACGTGGCTACTCCTCTCCTCAGGGTCCGTTTAAAGGAACTATAGTATGCATTCTCATATCCAAATCTTTTCAGTTTCTCATGTTCCTGTGCTATCAAATGTGTCTCCTGCAAAAAAATCACTTGCATCTCACTTTTTCTACATTTCAACATCACTTTGCCCCTCTTTATCAGATTATTCATTCCATTAACGTTTAACAACATAATTTTTATACCTTTAACCTTTGTCATCTTTCTTCTTTGTTCGTCTGTCAGTCCCCCCCATGTCACATATATTTTTACCTCCGGTCGTAGCCTCCGCTCTCTTTACCGAATACATATAATGATTAACATAAATAAAAAACATAAACTCTACATAAAGTGCTCCCAAGGTGTTCAGGGGGTCCCTGTGTCCCCCCCTGTCCCCTGCTGGTGGGTGAGGAGTAACTGCTCTCCTAGTGAGAGGCCTCCTCCTGACGGCATGGGGGTCTGAAACCTTTACCCCCAACCGCTCGTCATAATCGTCCAGCATTCTTGCTGTTTTTAGTGCTGTCGAGCTCCTGGTCAAAAGCGCTCTGTGTCCTTCTTTCTGTCCAAAGATCCCCATTTCCTAGGTCTTTCTTAATGTGGTTCACATGTTCCATTGCCCCTCCTTCCTCCCAAACAAGCGTGTGGTGTCCTCTGTGTACCCCTCTGCCTATCTTTTTCTTTCTTCCCCCCCCTTCTATTTTCTATGTGGTGCTTATTTATCCCCTTAATTACTTCCATCTGTGTTACTCACAGCGTGTGTCTATGTATTTGTTTCAATATGCTTTGTGTTTCGTCTATTATTCTGGACATGTCTGTTCGACCCTGTTGTTTCCCACTGTGAGTGTGTGATTCTGCTGTGGTATCCCCCCCAGGCCTTCGCTGGAACGACGGCTCCCTCCACTGGCCAATGTCTGTTTACCTTCATTTCACATGTCCTCGTCTAATTATATTCCCATTTATTTCCTCCATCAGCGTTTGTAATGTGTGTTCATGTATATGTTACGTCTGTTCCTATACCTTGTCTCTACCTGGGAGTGTGTGTTCATGTATATGTTACGTCAGTTCCTATATTTTGTCACTATTTGGGCCGTTTATTCTATCCCTTGTGCGTGTACTCATCCCGTTCGTCTCCTCTCGCCTCCTCTCCTCTCCATCTCCGTCTCTGGCCTCCTCGTCTGTCTCCGCCCTCGGTCCGTCACGTCTCACCTCGGCCCTCTTCTCTCTCCTCTCTCCTCTCCAGGGCTCCGGTCTCCTACTCTGGTCCACCCGCGTGCTTTCTCCAGTCTCTGCTGCAGGCTCAGCGTCTGTTCCTCCTGTCTCCTTCCGTCTCCGTCCTCCGCCGTCTGCATCCCCTGCCGCCTCATCTCCTTCGCCGCCTCCCGCGCCGTCGCGTATGTCACAGTCCCTTCCTTCCAGTGGATCCGTAGCGAGGTCATGGGTGATTGGAATTTCATTCCGTTTTCCTTCAGAATTCTCTTCAGTCCCGCGTAAGACCTGCGTGTTATTGCCACCGCTGTCGAGTAATCGTGGTCAAACGACAGCCTTGTCCCCTCGATTTCTATCTTCTTGGTCCACGCGGTTCTAAGTATCAATTCCTTAACCTCGAATCTCAGAAAGTTAATAATCACCGCCCTCGGGGGTCTGTCCGGTTGTGGTCTCGGAGCCAGCGCCCTGTGGGCCCTCTGTATCTAAATTTTTTCCAGTCCCGTCTCCTTCAATTCTTCTTTGATAAGCTTTTCCACATATAGGGTCATCGATTCCCCTTCGACCCCTTCTTTCAATCCCCATAGTCTGATGTTATTTCTCCGTGACCTCCCCTCCATGTCCGACATCTTTGTCTCCATCTTTTCTTGTTGTTGAATCGCTCTTGTTAATACCTCATGTATCTCTGTGCTCCATTCTTCAGTTTGCGCCACTCTTGTCTGTAGCTCGGCTACTCCTCTACCCTGTTCCGCCATCTTATCATCCACCATTTTGAGTTCTTTATTTATTTCGCCTCTGAAATCTTCCTGTTCCTTCCTCAATTCCTCCCGTAGTTTCTCAATATCTCTCCTTATCGTGTCCGTGTTCGATTGTATGGTCCCCAATATTCCGGCCTGCATGGCTACGGCCCATCCTGGCATTTCCGTGTCTGTCTCGGCCGGTCTTCCCCCCTCTTCCGCCTGCTTTTCTTCGGCCTTGTTTCGGGGATTCTGTTCCATCAAACTCTCCTCTTCTCGTGAGTCCTCCATTTCTCTTTCTTTCACAATTGTTATTTCTTCCTTACTTCTCGTTTGCATCTTTATTTTTAAACTCTTTTCGGGTCTTTATTTATCTGTTTTTCGCTCTTTTGACCAGGAGCTCCACCACACGTGTGTTACCCGTCTGCTCTCATACCGGAAGTCGACCAACAGTGTTTATTATTCGACTGTTATACCTTTCAATCAAGCATCTGTGCCAACCTAATGTAGTGTACTAACTATAGCAGTTGTGTTAATAGGCCATTTTCACAGCAGCCATCTTGACACAGCAGGGTAAACCTACATCCTGTGAACCAGACTGACACATATGTAACTAATCATGTTGCTGTGTCCATCTGTTGGTCAATCGTTGTCAATCTGGCTCACAAGATGGCTGCTGTGAATAGGGTCTATTTGACCCTTTTGATGTAACCCAAGATTCAGTCAAAGCAACTATTTTGACCCTTAAAATGGGTCGTTTGTATAACCCAATACGGGGTCAAATCAACTAGGAGGTTGGGTTATTTTGACCCTTAAAATGGGTCGTTTGTATAACCCAATATGGGGTCAAATCAACTTAGAAGTTGGGTTATTTTGACCCTTAAAATGAGTCGTTGGTATAATCCAATATGGGGTCAAATCAACTTGGAAGTTGGGTTATTTTGACCCTTAAAATGGGTCGTTGGTATAACCCAATATGGGGTCAAATCAACTTGGAAGTTGGGTTATTTTGACCCTTAAAATGGGTCGTTGGTATAACCCAATATGGGGTCAAATCAACTTGGAGGTTGGGTTATTTTTACCCTTAAAATGGGTCGTTGGTATAACCCAATATGGGGTCAAATCAACTTGGAGGTTGGGTTATTTTGACCCTTAAAATGGGTCGTTAGTATTCGTTTATTTGACCCAAGTTATGGGTCAAATTAAATAACCAATAATAATGGGTCAAATTAACCCACACACTGGTCGGGCCCTTTTTGACCAGTGAATTGGTCAAATTTGACCAATCTGTTTTTAGTGTGTACAGTCTTTAGTCACGAGTGGGGGTTGAGTGACTGTCTCTGTAACGCCAGTATCAGCTCCTTACTTTAGCACTGAAAATCCATTCTGCTGTTGAAAGGGTACACCTGGCTTTTGCATTATGCTTCTCTAATTATTCACACATATTAATTATGAAATACACATTCAATGTTACCACACGTCATTGAACAAATCTATCTATCTATCTATCTATCTATCTATCTATCTATCTATCTATCTATCTATCTATCTATCTATCTATCTATCTATCTATCTATCTATCTATCTATCTATCTATCTATCTATCTATGTTATGGTTTGACACCGACCCCAAACGCAACGACACAAGAGAGTAGGATTCAGAGTTGCCAAAAACAAGGGCTTGTTTATTAAGACTAAATAAACAGCACAGACTTGGAAGAGTTCAAACAAAGACCGGAATACAAGCAAGGATGAATGTTGCTGCTCTGCAGCTTCTCCCGGGATGGTAGTCAGGGGAAGCAGACGCTGACGTCAGAGCCGCTCTGCAGACCTCTCTCGGCAGAATCTCCGAGGTGGTTGCGGGACCGAGAGAGAGAGAGGGAGCGAGTTAACTCAGAGTGCAGGTGGAACAGAGCAGGTGAACAGGTGAGGTGACTTGTACCCGAAAACAGAGTTATCCAAGTGACTGAATCTTCGGTGTAAATACACACTGTGAGTAACGTTCCAAACACAATCCCAAGTGATAGATATCTTCGGTGCAAAATAAACACTGTGAGCGAAGTCCCAAAATACAAATCCAATGTGATAATGTTATGGTTTGTAACCGACCCCAATCGCACAACACAAGACAGGTATGATGGTTTGCCAAGAAACAGATATTTATTTAGAACAGAGAAAAAGGGCACTGTCCCTTTAAGGGAGAAAACACAAAACACTGGAATAACACAAGAGGGGAAGGTAAGGTGCCTTGAAGAGGTGGGCAGGTAAAGGGAACACTATGGGAAGGTAAAGGGAACGCCTAAGGGAAGGTTAAGGGAACGCCTTGGGAAGGTTAAGGGAACGCCTTGGGAAGGTTAAGGGAACGCCTTGGGAAGGTTAAGGGAACGCCTTGGGAAGGTTAAGGGAACGCCTTGGGACAAGGACTAGGGACTAGGAGAGCTAGGGATAGAGGACTAGGGACTAGGAGAACTAGGGACAGAGGGACAGGTACTGGGGAACATAGGGAACAGGTTCTGGGGAACAGAGGGCCAGGTTCTGGTGACAGAGGGAACAGAGGCCCGCGGAGGCGGGCTGGGGAACAGGGAGGAACTGGGGACTGGTGGGAAAACATCTGGGCCGCTCTGCAGAACAGAGGAGAGGGTTAATATTCAAAGGGAAAAAACAGAGCAGATGCAGAACAGTCCAAACAACAAAGTAACAAAGTAAATACTATCTTCGTGTGAACAAACACACAGTGGGAGATGGAATGTCCAAAATAATATCCACGAGAGAACAAAACAGAGTGGGAGATGAAATGTCCAAACTAATAACTAAGTGAGAACTAAAGGAGGCAATACGCTGGGAGAGTGACATCACAATCTAAACTCACCCAGGCGTATGCGTAATGGTACAGGAAACGCAGCGGGAAGGGGGCAAGGGGCATTACGCTGAGTGAGTGACATCACAATCAAAACTCACCCAGGCGTATGCGTAAAGGTACAGGGACAGCAGCGGGAACGGGGGCAAGGGCACTACGCTGAGTGAGTGACATCACAATCAAAACTCACCCAGGCGTATGCGTAAAGGTAAAGGGACAGCAGCGGGAACGGGGGCAAGGGCACTACGCTGAGTGAGTGACATCACAATCAAAACTCACCCAGGCGTATGCGTAAAGGTACAGGGACTGCAGCGGGAACGGGGGCAAAAAGCATTACGCTGAGTGAGTGACATCACAATCAAAACTCACCCAGGCGTATGCGTAAAGGTACAGGGACAGCAGCGGGAACGGGGGCAAGGGCACTACGCTGGGTGAGTGACATCACAATCAAAACTCACCCAGGCGTATGCGTAATGGTACAGGGACAGCAACGGGGCGAGGGCATCGCCACCGGGTGGCTGGCTGTCCGAGCCGAGGAACAGAGCGCTGGAACAGCGGCGGTGGCGAGGATGTCGTCCACCGGGTAGCCGCTGTCGGAGCCGAGGAACAGAGCGCTGGAACAGCGGCGGTGGCGAGGATGTCGTCCACCGGGTAGCCGGTGTCGGAGCCGAGGAACAGAGTGCGCGCCACACCTTGGTGTGCGCGTCGGAACAGAGAGCTGGAACAGTGGCGGTGGCGAGGATGTCGTCCACCGGGTAGCCGCTGTCGGAGCCGAGGAACAGAGTGCGCGCCACACCTTGGTGTGCGCGTCGGAACAGAGAGCTGGAACAGTGGCGGTGGCGAGGATGTCGTCCACCGGGTAGCCGCTGTCGGAGCCGAGGAACAGAGTGCGCGCCACACCTTGGTGTGCGCGTCGGAACAGAGAGCTGGAACAGTGGCGGTGGCGAGGATGTCGTCCACCGGGTAGCCGCTGTCGGAGCCGAGGAACAGAGTGCGCGCCACACCTTGGTGTGCGCGTCGGAACAGAGAGACGCCTCGGGGTGCGTCTGCGAGGAGGAGTGTGCCAAGCACGAAGGTCTGGAAGATGCGCGTCTGTGCGCTGGTACGGAGGAGCGTGCCAAGCTCGAAGGTCTGGAAGATGCGCGTCAGTGCGCTGGTACGGAGGAGCGTGCCAAGCTCGAAGGTCTGGAAGATGCGCGTCTGTGCGCTGGTACGGAGGAGCGTGCCAAGCTCGAAGGTCTGAAGTGGAACACTGGAATACCTCCCGTAGAGGATTAGAGAGCGCAGTACAGTGTCTCCCTCCAGGCAAACGGCGGCAGGTGGCGAAGGCTTGAGCGCATCTGGCGCGCTGGTCTGGAGTGGAACACTGGAATACCTCCCGTAGAGAATTAGAGAGCGCAGTACAATGTCTCCCTCCAGGCAAACGGCGACAGGTGGCCAAGGCCCTTGAAGATGCGCGTTGCGCGCTGGTGACTGGAGAGCGTGCCAAGCTCGAGGGTCCGGGAGATGCGCGTTGGTCTTGATGTGCGTCAGGACGAACAGCTGCGCTGGGGTCTGCAGTGGAGCGCTGGGGTGCCTCCCGTGGAAGTTACAGGGAGCGCAGAACAGTCTCCTCCACAGGCTACGGCGACAGCAGACGAAGGCTGGAGCAAACATCTCAAGGCTGGAGAGATCCATCTTACAGCATTGGTAGACCAGAGGAACTCCCGAAAGAGTCTAGATGTTAGAGAATATGACTCAGCATGAATACAACACGACCCCACGCCGAAACGAGGGGAAGAGCCCTGGTATTTAAAGCCCACAGGGGGACTAATTAGCCTGCCACCACAGGTGCGAGAGATAATAGAATATCAAACAGGTGTGGCCACTAAGGGTAAGGAACGAGAGGGTGGGGGCTAGAGAGAGTGAGTAGGGAATTCCTAACAGTAGGCTTAAAGAAGACAGAGAAAAGGTAGTGAGCAGCGGGCAAAACCTCACAGTACCCCCCCCTCAACGGGAGCCACCCGGCGACCCAAAACAAATACAGACAGAGTGGCAGGGGGCAAAACAAGAGGTACTGGCCAAGCCAGCAGGGGAAGCCACCACAAGAGTGGGGCTAGCAAAAGAAACAGGGTCGCCGAGGGGTAACTAGGGTAGCAGAGGGGCAACTGGTCTAGAGGAACTGGGTCTAGAGAACTAGTCTAGCGAACTGGGCAAGAGAACTGGTCTAGAGAACTGGTTTAGAGAACTGGTCTAGAGAACTGGTCTAGAGGAACTGGTCTAGAGGAACTGAGGGGCAAGCAGGGTAGCTAAGGGGTAACCATGGAAGCACCGGGAAAGGGCTAGCAGAGGGAAGGTTAGCTGCCAGGGCACTGATAGCTACAGGGCCTATGCTAGCTGTACTGCTACATCAACATAGAGGCTGCGCTAGCTGCCGGAGCTAGGCTGGCAGACAGGGCTGGACCAGCATGAGAGCACAAGCTAGCTGGAAGGACAGTCCTAGCTGTGTGAGAAAAACTGACCTTGCTAGCTGAAAGGGCAGTCCTAGCAGTGGGATAAACTACACAAAAAAGTGGAGGCCATGCAGAGGGACCGGGTTAGCTGCTTGGGCCTGGCTAGCTACAGCCTATTGTAACCGACCCCAATCGCACAACACAAGACAGGTATGATGGTTTGCCAAGAAACAGATATTTATTTAGAACAGGGAAAAAGGGCACTGTCCCTTTAAGGGAGAAAACACAAAACACTGGAATAACACAAGAGGGGAAGGTAAGGTGCCTTGAAGAGGTGGGCAGGTAAAGGGAACACTATGGGAAGGTAAAGGGAACGCCTAAGGGAAGGTTAAGGGAACGCCTTGGGAAGGTTAAGGGAACGCCTTGGGAAGGTTAAGGGAACGCCTTGGGAAGGTTAAGGGAACGCCTTGGGAAGGTTAAGGGAACGCCTTGGGACAAGGACTAGGGACTAGGAGAGCTAGGGATAGAGGACTAGGGACTAGGAGAACTAGGGACAGAGGGACAGGTACTGGGGAACATAGGGAACAGGTTCTGGGGAACAGAGGGCCAGGTTCTGGTGACAGAGGGAACAGAGGCCCGCGGAGGCGGGCTGGGGAACAGGGAGGAACTGGGGACTGGTGGGAAAACATCTGGGCCGCTCTGCAGAACAGAGGAGAGGGTTAATATTCAAAGGGAAAAAACAGAGCAGATGCAGAACAGTCCAAACAACAAAGTAACAAAGTAAATACTATCTTCGTGTGAACAAACACACAGTGGGAGATGGAATGTCCAAAATAATATCCACGAGAGAACAAAACAGAGTGGGAGATGAAATGTCCAAACTAATAACTAAGTGAGAACTAAAGGAGGCAATACGCTGGGAGAGTGACATCACAATCTAAACTCACCCAGGCGTATGCGTAATGGTACAGGAAACGCAGCGGGAAGGGGGCAAGGGGCATTACGCTGAGTGAGTGACATCACAATCAAAACTCACCCAGGCGTATGCGTAAAGGTACAGGGACAGCAGCGGGAACGGGGGCAAGGGCACTACGCTGAGTGAGTGACATCACAATCAAAACTCACCCAGGCGTATGCGTAAAGGTAAAGGGACAGCAGCGGGAACGGGGGCAAGGGCACTACGCTGAGTGAGTGACATCACAATCAAAACTCACCCAGGCGTATGCGTAAAGGTACAGGGACTGCAGCGGGAACGGGGGCAAAAAGCATTACGCTGAGTGAGTGACATCACAATCAAAACTCACCCAGGCGTATGCGTAAAGGTACAGGGACAGCAGCGGGAACGGGGGCAAGGGCACTACGCTGGGTGAGTGACATCACAATCAAAACTCACCCAGGCGTATGCGTAATGGTACAGGGACAGCAACGGGGCGAGGGCATCGCCACCGGGTGGCTGGCTGTCCGAGCCGAGGAACAGAGCGCTGGAACAGCGGCGGTGGCGAGGATGTCGTCCACCGGGTAGCCGCTGTCGGAGCCGAGGAACAGAGCGCTGGAACAGCGGCGGAGGCGAGGATGTCGTCCACCGGGTAGCCGCTGTCGGAGCCGAGGAACAGAGTGCGCGCCACACCTTGGTGTGCGCGTCGGAACAGAGAGCTGGAACAGTGGCGGTGGCGAGGATGTCGTCCACCGGGTAGCCGCTGTCGGAGCCGAGGAACAGAGTGCGCGCCACACCTTGGTGTGCGCGTCGGAACAGAGAGCTGGAACAGTGGCGGTGGCGAGGATGTCGTCCACCGGGTAGCCGCTGTCGGAGCCGAGGAACAGAGTGCGCGCCACACCTTGGTGTGCGCGTCGGAACAGAGAGCTGGAACAGTGGCGGTGGCGAGGATGTCGTCCACCGGGTAGCCGCTGTCGGAGCCGAGGAACAGAGTGCGCGCCACACCTTGGTGTGCGCGTCGGAACAGAGAGACGCCTCGGGGTGCGTCTGCGAGGAGGAGTGTGCCAAGCACGAAGGTCTGGAAGATGCGCGTCTGTGCGCTGGTACGGAGGAGCGTGCCAAGCTCGAAGGTCTGGAAGATGCGCGTCAGTGCGCTGGTACGGAGGAGCGTGCCAAGCTCGAAGGTCTGGAAGATGCGCGTCTGTGCGCTGGTACGGAGGAGCGTGCCAAGCTCGAAGGTCTGAAGTGGAACACTGGAATACCTCCCGTAGAGGATTAGAGAGCGCAGTACAGTGTCTCCCTCCAGGCAAACGGCGGCAGGTGGCGAAGGCTTGAGCACATCTGGCGCGCTGGTCTGGAGTGGAACACTGGAATACCTCCCGTAGAGAATTAGAGAGCGCAGTACAATGTCTCCCTCCAGGCAAACGGCGACAGGTGGCCAAGGCCCTTGAAGATGCGCGTTGCGCGCTGGTGACTGGAGAGCGTGCCAAGCTCGAGGGT
Organism: Notolepis coatsorum; assembly: GCF_963971535.1. Taxonomy (NCBI): domain Eukaryota; kingdom Metazoa; phylum Chordata; class Actinopteri; order Aulopiformes; family Paralepididae; genus Notolepis; species Notolepis coatsorum. Next base: position 154,997,935 of record NC_140169.1, on the reverse strand, counting down.
CCGGGAGATGCGCGTTGGTCTTGATGTGCGTCAGGACGAACAGCTGCGCTGGGGTCTGCAGTGGAGCGCTGGGGTGCCTCCCGTGGAAGTTACAGGGAGCGCAGAACAGTCTCCTCCACAGGCTACGGCGACAGCAGACGAAGGCTGGAGCAAACATCTCAAGGCTGGAGAGATCCATCTTACAGCATTGGTAGACCAGAGGAACTCCCGAAAGAGTCTAGATGTTAGAGAATATGACTCAGCATGAATACAACACGACCCCACGCCGAAACGAGGGGAAGAGCCCTGGTATTTAAAGCCCACAGGGGGACTAATTAGCCTGCCACCACAGGTGCGAGAGATAATAGAATATCAAACAGGTGTGGCCACTAAGGGTAAGGAACGAGAGGGTGGGGGCTAGAGAGAGTGAGTAGGGAATTCCTAACAGTAGGCTTAAAGAAGACAGAGAAAAGGTAGTGAGCAGCGGGCAAAACCTCACAGATAATATCTTCGGTGTGTAAACACACAGTGGGAGATGTTAGACCAAAATATTATCCCAATGAAACAATCCAAAAAAGGCTAAACGCTGGGTGAGTGACTGTCTGATAAAAAGCTGGAAATCTTCAGTGTTATATAAACACACGAAAAACGGAATTGGATCAAAGACAGTCATAAAAAACTCACCCAGGCGTTGTGCGTAAAGAGCGTTGGAACAGAACGGAGCGAGCGCGTCGCCACGGGGAAAGGGAGTCCAAGAGGAATGCTTCTTGAATATCCTGGAGGCAAAGCACAGGGAAACAACAGCAGGCAGCAGGAACGGCGAATGCAACTGAAATATCAAAACGATCCAACAAAACTTGAATGGGGAAACGGGGTATAAATAATACGGGAATGCTTAATTGACAAGCAGTGACAGCTGAGGGATGTGATTGATAAGCGTGTGGACGGGGGAGAACCAATCAACGACGTCTCTGGGAAGAAGCGTGTGAATAGGGGAATGAAATGATTAACAGAAAACAATTGGAAACAGAGCGAGTAGGCTTAAAGGAACAGAGCGAGTAAGTGAGCAAAGGACAAAAACCTCACAGTACCCCCCCCTCCACGGGAGCCACCCGGCGACCAGGCCGACCCGGCTCGTCAGGATGGGCACGATGGAAGTCAGTGATCAAGCCGGGATCCACGATGAGCTGCCGGGAGACCCAGCTACGCTCCTCAGGGCCGTAACCCTCCCAGTCCACCAGGTATTGGAACCCCCGGCCCCGCCGACGAACGCCCATCAACCGGCGGACCTGCCACTGGTGGTGACCATCCACCAACACGGGAGGCGGAGGATCAGGAGCTGGAGGCATAAGGGGACTGAGGGAGACGGGCTTAACCCGGGAGACATGGAACACGGGGTGAATGTGCATGGACGCAGGAAGTTTCAGGCGTAGGGCCGCCGGACTGAGTACCTTCAGGACCTCGAAAGGTCCGACGAAACGGGGGTTGAGCTTCTTGGCCGAGGACCGAAGCGGGAGGTCCTTTGCGGAGAGCCACACCCTCTGCCCAGGGAGGTAAGTCGGCGCAGGAACCCGGCGCCGGTCGGCACCACGACAGGCGCGCTCAGATGTCCGGAGCAGCGCGGTCCTGGTGATCTCCCAAACTCGTCGGCAGCGGTCGAGGTGGTCCTGCACGGAGGGAACTGCCACTTCCGCCTCCTGTGCGGGGAAAAGAGGGGGTTGGTAGCCCAGGGAAACCTCAAATGGTGAGAGGCCGGTGGCGGAACTGACCATTGAATTGATGGAGTATTCAACCCAGGGAAGGAAACGGCTCCAGGATGCCGGTCTCTCGGCTGCCACACACCGAAGAGCAGACTCCACGCTCTGGTTCATCCTCTCCGTCTGTCTGTTAGTCTGGGGATGATAACCAGAGGAAAGACTGACCGTCGCCCCCAATCCCTTGCAAAAGGCCCGCCATACCTGGGAGGTGAACTGGGGCCCCCGGTCAGAGACGATGTCCTGGGGAAACCCATGAAGGCGGAACACGTGGTGAGTCAGGAGGTCCGCCGTCTCGGCCGCCGAGGGAAGCTTGGAAAGGGCCACGAGGTGAACCCCCTTGCTGAATCGATCCACCACGGTCAGAAGGCAAGTGTTCCCCTGGGAGGAGGGAAGACCTGTGACGAAGTCAAGCGCCACATGTGACCAAGGACGGCTTGGAACGGGAAGTGGCTGTAAGAGCCCGGAGGGTGCCTGGTGTGAGGCCTTGCTGCGGGCACAGACCGCGCAGGCCAATACGAACTCCTTGACGTCGTTCCGCATGGTGGGCCACCAGAAACGACGAGCCAGGAAGGAGAACGTGCGATGGACGCCAGGGTGGCAGGCGAACTGGCTGGTATGGCCCCAAAGCAGTACCCGGGACCGGACAGAGTCGGGGACGAAGAGACGATGAATAGGAACGTTGCTTGGAGCACGCTGGAAGCGTAGGGCACGTCTAACCACACCCTCGATGCCCAAGGTGATGGCTCCAACCACTCGGGCCTCCGGGAGGATGGGAGTAGGGTCCTCAGAGGGTGGAGCCCCCTTGGAGTGTAACCGGGACAGGGAGTCGGCCTTCGTGTTGCGGGAACCGGGGCGGAAGGTCAGCGAGAAGTCGAACCGACTGAGGAAACTGGCCCATCTCGCCTGCCGACCATTGAGGCGCCTGGAAGCGCGGATGAACGTCAGGTTCTTGTGGTCCGTCCAGATGGTAAAAGGCTCCTCGGCCCCCTCTAGCCAATGACGCCACTCCTCCAACGCAGCCAACGCAGCTCCTGATTGCCGGTGTCGTAGTTCCTCTCGGCAGGGAGGAAACGACGCGAGTAGAAGGCGCAAGGATGTACCTTCTGGTCCGAAAGAGAACGTTGGGATAGGACAGCGCCCAGTCCAGTATCCGAGGTGTCCACCTCCACAATGAACTGTCTCTTGGGGTCAGGGTGGAGCAGGATAGGGGCGGAAGTGAACCTCTTCTTGAGGGAGCGGAACGCAGCACATGCCGCTGGGGACCAGTCGAACGGCAGAGCGGGGGAGGTCAGCTTGGTAAGTGGCTCCGCCACTTGACTGTAGTTCCGGATGAACCTTCGGTAGAAGTTGGCGAACCCGAGGAAACTCTGTAACTCCTTCCGAGTGGTGGGTTCAGGCCAATCCTCCACAGCTTGGATCTTGCGAGGATCCGCTCGGGTCAAGCCCTTCTCAACGATGAAGCCCAGGTAGTCGACGGAGTCGGAGTGGAAACGGCACTTCTCCGCCTTGACGAAGAGCCGATTGTGGATGAGGCGCTCCAGCACACGGCGGACATGCTGGATGTGTTCCTCGAGGGTCCTGGAGAAGATGAGGATGTCGTCCAGGTACACCACCACGAACACCTCCAGCATGTCACGAAGGACGTCGTTCATGAGTGCCTGGAATACCGCCGGGGCGTTGGTGAGGCTGAACGGCATCACTAGGTACTCGTAGTGGCCCCTGGGGGTCTTGAAGGCGGTCTTCCATTCATCGCCCTCACGGATATGGACAAGATGGTAGGCACTCCGGAGGTCCAGCTTGGTGAAGACGGAGGCCTGGGTCAGTGGCTCGAAGGTGGAGTTCATGAGAGGTAGAGGGTACTTGTTCTTGATGGTGATCTCGTTGAGCTGGCGATAGTCGATGCAGGGTCGCAGGTCCCCATCCTTCTTACCAACAAAGAAGAAACCGGCCGCCACCGGGGAGGAGGAAGGCCGAATGAGTCCTGCTTCCAATGACTCAGAAATGTAGAGATCCATCGCCTTCTTCTCCGGAACGGTCAGACTGTAGAGGTGGCTGCCGGGAAGGGGAGCCCCTTGGCGGAGGTCGATGGCGCAGTCATAGGGGCGGTGAGGTGGAAGGGCCTGAGCCCTGGATTTACTGAAAACCTCCAAGAGGTCGTGGTACTCGGGAGGTATGGACGAGAGGTCCGGAGGCGACTCACCAGCGAGCCTCCGGGGCGGGGGACAGGACGCCGCCTGCAGACACAGGGCGTGACAGGAGGAGCTCCAGCCCTTGATGGTACCGGAGGACCAGGCGATGTGGGGCTCGTGCAGCGTGAGCCAGGGCCTACCCAGGACCACCGGGACAAGGGGGGATTGGGTGATGAGGAACTGGATTCTCTCGACGTGGTTCCCAGCGATGGTCAGCACGACTGGGCCGGTGCGTTGAGAGATGTCGGCCAGGCGGTGTTGGTCCAACGAAAAGATCTCCTAGGGCCTCACAAGGTCCTCAAGTGGAATGTTGGCTCGGGTAGCAAACTCGAAGTCGAGGAAATTCTCGTCTGCCCCAGAGTCGATGAGGGCCTCCACCGTGGCTCGTTGGTCCCCCCAGGCCAGGGTGACGCTCATCAGATGGTCAGGTGGTGCGCGGCTCTGGGAATGGGAAAAACGGCTCACCAGGATTTCCCGGGGTCTCGGCGAGCCTGATCTTTTGGCCGGGTGCGGCAGTCGGCGATTCGGTGTCCCTCCCTTCCGCAGTAGAGGCAGAGACCGGACCTGAGCCTTGCCTCACGCTCCGCCTGGCTCAGATGAGAGCGTCCCAGCTGCATGGGTTCCTCCTCGCGAACCGAACGGGAGGACCCGCTACCACCAGTTGTGTTGAGGACAGGGCGTCCAGGAGTGACGTCATGCGTCCGGGGAATCCGGGGTACCTCAGGAGGTAACAGTCGGGTCCTCTCGCGCCTTCTCTCCTGGAGGCGTCCGTCGATGCGGATGACGAGGCTAAACAGGTCCTCGAGGGAGTCGGGCACCTCCCGGGTAGCGAGCTGGTCCCGGACTGCGTCACTGAGCCCCCTCAAGAAGGTTAGGCGAAGTGCAGGGTCGTTCTATCCACTCTCCACCGCCGCCAGTCGAAACTCCAGGACGTAGTCAGTTACCCTGCCGCTCCCCTGTCGGAAGGTCCCCAACCGGGCTCCAGGGTCCAGACCTCGGGCTGGATGGTGGAACACTCTGCGGAGCTCCGCCACGAAGTCTGGATAGGAGAAAACAAAATATGCATCCATTGCCCAGGAGGAAGTGACCCACTGGGCAGCATGGCCTGAAAGCAAGTTCGTCATATAGGCCACTTGGGACCCTCTAGCAGTAAAACGGCTTGGTTGATGACGGAAAACCAACTCACATTGCATGATGAATGTGGCACAATCCTCGGGATTGCCGTCGAACAGCCGTGGGACGGAGAGACGGGGTTCCCGAGGTGCGGGATCTGCTGGGGCTGCGGGGAATGCTCCTGAAGGATGTGAGGGAAGTAAAGCATTAACGGTGTCGCTCAGCGAGTGAAGCTGAACGAGAATACCAGATTGTTGTCCCGCCAGAGCGGCCAGTGACCCTTGAATAGGCAGGACCTGTTCCCTGAGATCCTGCACCGCAGCCGCAGCCCTCTCTAGTTGGTGGCTGTGATCCTTGGTCAACTCGACTTGAATAGCAAGTGCGGTTCTGACCCTCTCTGTGTCGGCTGGGGTCGTCATTTTGGTTGGATCGTAATGTTATGGTTTGACACCGACCCCAAACGCAACGACACAAGAGAGTAGGATTCAGAGTTGCCAAAAACAAGGGCTTGTTTATTAAGACTAAATAAACAGCACAGACTTGGAAGAGTTCAAACAAAGACCGGAATACAAGCAAGGATGAATGTTGCTGCTCTGCAGCTTCTCCCGGGATGGTAGTCCGGGGAAGCAGACGCTGACGTCAGAGCCGCTCTGCAGACCTCTCTCGGCAGAATCTCCGAGGTGGTTGCGGGACCGAGAGAGAGAGAGGGAGCGAGTTAACTCAGAGTGCAGGTGGAACAGAGCAGGTGAACAGGTGAGGTGACTTGTACCCGAAAACAGAGTTATCCAAGTGACTGAATCTTCGGTGTAAATACACACTGTGAGTAACGTTCCAAACACAATCCCAAGTGATAGATATCTTCGGTGCAAAATAAACACTGTGAGCGAAGTCCCAAAATACAAATCCAATGTGATAATATCTTCGGTGTGTAAACACACAGTGGGAGATGTTAGACCAAAATATTATCCCAATGAAACAATCCAAAAAAGGCTAAACGCTGGGTGAGTGACTGTCTGATAAAAAGCTGGAAATCTTCAGTGTTATATAAACACACGAAAAACGGAATTGGATCAAAGACAGTCATAAAAAACTCACCCAGGCGTTGTGCGTAAAGAGCGTTGGAACAGAACGGAGCGAGCGCGTCGCCACGGGGAAAGGGAGTCCAAGAGGAATGCTTCTTGAATATCCTGGAGGCAAAGCACAGGGAAACAACAGCAGGCAGCAGGAACGGCGAATGCAACTGAAATATCAAAACGATCCAACAAAACTTGAATGGGGAAACGGGGTATAAATAATACGGGAATGCTTAATTGACAAGCAGTGACAGCTGAGGGATGTGATTGATAAGCGTGTGGACGGGGGAGAACCAATCAACGACGTCTCTGGGAAGAAGCGTGTGAATAGGGGAATGAAATGATTAACAGAAAACAATTGGAAACAGAGCGAGTAGGCTTAAAGGAACAGAGCGAGTAAGTGAGCAAAGGACGAAACCTCACAATCTATCTAGTACTGAATTAGATACTGATATATATGTACATTATATGAAATTAAATGTAATTCCATTGTAACTCCATTCCATCCTTATTTATTGACTATCATTGTCGGGGGGGGTTTCTAGACTGAATCTTAAAGGTACTTACAGTAACTATTAAGGGTTCCTCAAACAACCTATAAAAAACCCAAAGCAGCTATAAACAACATATAAAGACTCCTCTAGTATCAATTTGAAGAACGCCTAAAGGCTCCTCAAGGACTCTGTTCTCTTTACGGTGCACATCACGAGCTTAACACAATCATCAGGTTGTACACAAGTGGCTTTTATGGTCGCCAAAAACGCCGTACCAAGTCTTTCCCCGCCATGCTCATTCTGCCAAAGACGCCGTACCACGTCTTTGATATCAATATTTCAAAAATCTGTGATCGAAATCATATTTCTCCCCCGGAGACTTGAGATCTACTGTTGAGCCCCTCTCAACTCTCCAACAGTTCAAGAGCGCCATCTGGTGGCCGATCGGCGGATCGCCCAGAGCGGAAACAGGAAATGGAAGCTGGTGCTCATTTCAATTCGGTCCGATCACTCGGTAATAGTCCCAGGACTCGAGCTAGACACAACGGATAGCAATCCGTTACCAATAACTCGATAAACAACATGATTTGGACGTATATACTATTATACAACCTGGAAATGGATCGCATATTTCTACATCCCATAATAGGAATATTTCTGTTCCACGCTCATCGCCCAACGCTATGAGGAAGCTACATCAGATGATAAGTAGTAACTTCTAGAAGCACGTCCATTTGAAATTTTTTATCTCGCGCAGATTCCTATCAAACTGTATCTGATCATCAATATAATGCATGTAGGGCTAAAAATCACGTTCTGGAGAAATCTGCAGAAAACGATAAAAACATACTTATACTTTAGACCGTATTTTAGTATGAATATGTGAATGAAAAAGTATAACGTTGCTACACCCTGAACAATAAATACTTGACGTTGAATGGGCCATAGTAATGTCAATTTAGCAATACAATTTAAAAAGTTATAGCCCTGCAAAGAAGGTAAACATCCCCATAGACAAATAGAGCTGGCGGAGGATGGTATATTAAGAATATAAGCCTGGCGACCAAAGTGTTAAAGACAGCTTTTCAGTGTCTCTTCTCTCCATAACACTAACGTCTGGCCCCGTTTCTCAGGCCTAGTGTCAGACAAGCTTTTAAAGATGCAGTGAGCGATTCTAATCCAATACAGTTTTTTTTGTAAAATCCTCTCCATTCTGCGTGCGCGCACTGAACCAGGATCCTGTGTTTGTACGCAGCCCTGCCTCTGTAAACAGGAAAGGAACAGCGTGGACTGAGCCTCGCGACACAGGGTGTTGTGAGCCTGGTAGCTCCCCCCCGGAGGTCGCGTGGCGCTGTCACACCCTCCCGACGCACACGTACCCTTAGAAGCACTCGGCCAGTGAGGGAGGGCAGTATAAACGCTGACCTGCCCTGAGGGTTTGCATCGTATACCTTTCTGACTATTTGGCTATTCCAGTCTATTGCATTTGAGAGTACTGCTGGTATCTAAACCTTTGTCTTGTGTTGATTCGCTCGTATTTACTGGCAGTTACAGTAACTAACAATTGTTTTTTTCTCTCCCTCTCTCTCGTCTAGTGTGGGGAACGCCGATCCCAAATCACATTTTTCCGCTTGTTTTATTCCCCCAGTATTTTTTATTCTATCGCCTGCCCCCTCCCCTATTTAGATCCCGGACCCCGACTATTCCCTGGAGTTTTTTTTTTAGTACTCCAAGCATAGGTGGCCTGTGAGTCGAACATTAGGGGAGGCTATATAGTTGGGAGTCGCGCGGAAATGTTTTCCTTTTTGCTTGCGCACGCTGCGTGCACCTGCAAACGGTGCTGTCCATGGTTCTGAATTCATACAATACACACACCCACTAGGCTACTACAGCGAGCCTCACTCATTTAATATATAGTGCAAATTAAGTGTTCAAATGAAGGCATCCAATATGATTAACCATTGTCTTACCTTAATGCAGCAAAATGCAACGTTTCGTCTTGGCATCTGTTATAATGTGGGTTCACTGGGTTACGTCAGTCAGACCTTCACCTGCAGTGTCCTATGAGACACACCTACTTAGGTAGTATAATGAGTAACAGCTGTGTGTTGCACGGGACCTGTATTGCTTTTGACAGCGTGAAATAAACATCACAAAAGAACATTTGGACTGGACCTTTACATTATTACATTGGCGACGAGGATAAACTAAACAGCTTGGAGTTTTAGCCGAATGTTATAAAAATGACGACGTATGGGAAAATCCAGGAGTTTGATCAAGAAACAGATGATTGGCAGCAGTACGTGGAACGTCTGGAATTCTACTTTGTGGCTAACAAGATCACAGATGCAGGACAAAAGCGAGCCATATTCCTGAGTGCATGTGGAGGAAAAGTCTACGCTATGCTGCGCGATTTGTGTCTGCCGGGTAAGCCAGGAGATTCGGACTTGACGGGGCTATTGAAACTGTTGAGTGATCACTTCACGCCTAAACCCAGTGCCATTGTGGAGCGTTTTAAATTTCATTCGAAAACGAGACAGCAAGGACAGTCTGTGTCATCATTTGTAGCCGAGCTGAAGAGAATCACTGAACATTGTGGGTTTGGCGCTACGTTAAATGACATGATTCGAGACAGACTGGTGTGCGGGATAAATGACGATCGCATTCAAAGGCGTCTGTTAACAGAACCGGATGACAGACTCACGTTGGCCAGGGCTATTGAGTTGGCAATCACTATGGAAACAGCGGCTAAAGATATAGCGGAGCTGCAGCAAACGGGAGTGGAGGGACCCATTCATAAATTACATCTACAACCTGTAGCACCGGAGAGCAGACCACCGTCGGCAGGATGTTACAGATGTGGAGGGAATCATGGGCCGGCGGATTGCCGATTCATAGAGGCAGTTTGCCACAACTGCCAAAGACAAGGACATTTGGCTAGAAAATGCTGCAGCCCCCGGCAGGTCAGACAGCCCCGACAGAACCGGGGAAATGGACTGGGTGCAACCCACACAATGGAGTATGAAGAGGAGGATTATACACACAATCTGTATAATCTGGATGATGGAGAGAGAGTGGAGCCATACAGAGAGCAAGTGTCGGTGAATGGACATGACATTGACTTTGAAGTAGACACTGGTGCAGGTATGACTATTATTAGTGAGGAAACCTACACTAAGATGGGAGGAGGGCCACTCGATTCAAACAAAAATAAAACTGTACACATACACCAGAGACCGAGTAGGACTGTTAGGCAAAATGCACGCACAAGTCACCTACAAGGGGCAGACCAAGAAATTAGCATTGTTGGTGGTAAAAGGGGAGGGGCCTAATCTGATGGGGAGAAATTGGCTCAAAGCTCTGCGGCTAGACTGGAGAGCCATTTTCAGACTACAGATAGGTCAGCAGCAGGAGTTAAATGCTCTGCTAGCACAACATGAGGATGTTTTTAAAGGCGAGCTGGGCACTTTAGTAGGGGCTACAGCCAAGATATATGTGGACCCAGAAGCCAAGCCACGGTATTTTAAAGCCAAGCCATTACCCTATGCTCTCAAGGAGAAAGTGGAGACAGAGTTGGTCAGATTAGAGAGGGCAGGCATAATTGAGCCTGTGGATTTTTCAGAGTGGGCAGCTCCCATAGTGCCCATACTAAAACCAGACAAGACAACCCGAATATGTGGGGACTATAAAGTGACAGTGAATCCAGTGTCCAAGTTGGACAACTACCCTATTCCCAAAACAGAGGACTTGCTGGCGGTATTAGGGGGGGGACAAAATTCACAAAATTGGACATGTCACAGGCCTATCAACAGCTCCCACTGAATGAAGAATCTAAGAAATTCACAACAATAAACACCCACCGGGGTCTGTATCAGTACACCAGGCTACCCTATGTTATAATGTTATAATGTGGGTTCACTGGGTTACGTCAGTCAGACCTTCACCTGCAGTGTCCTATGAGACACACCTACTTAGGTAGTATAATGAGTAACAGCTGTGTGTTGCATGGGACCTGTATTGCTTTTGACAGCGTGAAATAAACATCACAAAAGAACATTTGGACTGGACCTTTACATTATTACATTGGCGACGAGGATGGGATGTACCCAGGTATTTGAGGAGGCAAAAAAGTGCCTCCAGTCTGAAACATTATTAGTGCACTTTGATGAGACAAAGCCGCTCTACTTGGCTTGTGATGCATCACCTTATGGCGTCGGAGCAGTATTATCACACCGGTTTCCAGATGGCTCCGACAGGCCAATCGGATACATGTCAGGGTCACTGTCATCAGCAGAACGGGGATATTCACAGCTAGAGAAAGAGGCGCTGTCTATCATTTTTGGTCTAAAGAAATTCCACAAGTATCTGTTTGGAAAACACTGCACTATTGCGACGGATCACAAACCACTACTAGGCCTTTTGGGAGAGAGTAAGGGCATCCCACAGCTTGCGGCAGCCAGAATGCAAAGATGGGCATTAATTTTAGCCGCCTATGAGTACACCTTGGAGTGCTCAAAAAACGGGAATGCAGACGCACTGAGCAGACTCCCACTGCCCATAAAGCCCGGAAATGTACCACAGGAGGAAGAGGTGGTGCTGCTTATGGAGCATATGAATGGTACACCACTGCAGGTAAAAAACATCCGAGACTGGGACCCTATCCTGTCCAAGGTCCAACAGTGGTTGTTGCAGGGCTCCTGGCCCTCACAGAGCACAGACCCAGAAATACAGCCTTACACGAGACGACAATATGAACTGAGTGTGGAGGACGGGTGCATCCTGTGGGGAAGTAGAGTGATAATACCACCACAAGGAAGACAGACTATGATCAAGGAGCTTCATGAGGCTCATCCAGGGGTCTCAAGAATGAAAACATTGGCCCGCAGTTATGTGTGGTGGCCAAACATGGATGCAGATTTAGAGTCAGCAGTGCGCAGCTGTCATTCATGTCAGTTGAACCAAGCCGCCCCAGCAGCAGCACCTTTACACCCGTGGGAGTGGCTAGACCAACCTTGGATGAGGCTGCATGTGGATTTTTGTGGGCCAGTATATGGAAAGATGTTTCTAATAGTCATTGACGCCTATTCAAAGTGGATTGAGGCTCACCCAATGCAGTCTATTACTTCATCCATGACAGTGGAGTGCGTCCTTCACTAGCGAATAGAGTTGGACTAAATCAGGACAAACAAAAAGAGCAGCATGACAAGCATGTCAGGGACAGGATGTTCACAGAGTCTGACTCCGTCTATGTGAGAGGGTACTCAGGCCACAAGTGGATTCCTGCAACACTCACAGAGAGGACCGGTCCAGTGTCTTGGAGGGTGACACAACAGGACGGCAAGCTGGTGAGACGTCATCAGGATCAGATGCGTCCATGTTATGATCAAAACACCACGCCAGCAAGTCTACCGGAGGAGAGCTTTTCACCACAAGAAGCAGTCCATCTAGGGTCAGAGACTCCTGCACCCGAGGCAGTCGTGTTGAGGCCTCCGGAACCTCCTGCACCCGAGGCAGTCGTGCTGAGGCCTCCGGAACCAGGTCCAGAAATAGGACGTCGTTATCCAGGTAGAGTTAGGCAGGCACCCACTTATTTTAATGCAGGGGCAGAATAATCCCCTTGGGTGTCTGGAGGAGGGGCAGTCTACCCCCTACCTTGTAGCTGAGATTAAGCTTAGAAAATGTATACCAATGATATTTCAAGACTATGGGGGAAGGGATTGTTATAATGTGGGTTCACTGGGTTACGTCAGTCAGACCTTCACCTGCAGTGTCCTATGAGACACACCTACTTAGGTAGTATAATGAGTAACAGCTGTGTGTTGCACGGGACCTGTATTGCTTTTGACAGCGTGAAATAAACATCACCAAAGAACATTTGGACTGGACCTTTACATTATTACAGCATCAATGATCTTTTCTGCCTTTAAGTTTGTCTGTGAGATCACTTTCAATGTGAAGCGGACTCAGAGTTGACTGTCTCTCCTGGCGCATTGTTGTTCTTAGCCAGTTTCGGATGCGCCTCATTCCTGAGAAAGACCGTTCACAAGTTGCGGTACCGACGGCAATGAAGGAAACGTTTTTCCGTAATTTGGATCTCATCATGCTTTGAAAACAATGTACATGTTTATATGTTGCCTTGGAAAAAGACAGTATATCCATTTTGCTTTTTGAAATTGGACTCAAAATAGCACGCTGGTGTTTGCTACAAAGCGATTGGCAGGCGGAAATTCGGAATGCAGATGTTTACAAAAAATCAATTATGCTTTGCTGCGGGATCAGGATGTGATTGGCTACATTATTTAACCTGAGCCTACCCATAATCACCAGATTGTCACCAGGGGGCTGTAGCGACAACACACACACACAATATAGTAGCCTATATAATGCTCCGCACATATATTATATATCATTTTCAAAATTCCCAGCATAACATTTGGGTAGGCTTAGCCTTCATTAACCACCGCCTATGACTCCAAGGCCCACCACACAACACGGTAAGACCCCACCTACATTTAGTTAAATACACACACACACAGGCACGCACGCACGCACGCACGCACGCGCACACACACACACACACACACACACACACACACACACACACACACACACACACACACACACACACACACACACACACACACACCTACACACACACACACACACACAAACACACACCTACACACACACACACACACACACACACACACACACACACCTACACACACACACCTACACACACCTACACACACCTACACACACACACACACACACCTACACACACACACACACACAGACACACACACACACACACACACACACACACCTACACACACACACACACACACACACACACACACACGCACACACACAAACCTACACACACACACACACACACACACACACACACACACACACACACACACACGCACGCACGCACACACACCTACACACACACCTCATTTTGGGCTTATTTTCACTCCCTTCCTGAGTTTTTTAAGAGATAAAAATCAAAGTTTTTAGGCCACATCGCCCATGCAGCCCTAGACGGACGTCTCCAGCCACTGGCCCCGATACTCATCCCCCCTGAAGTCTGACCCACTTCTCACCCCATCGTCGCCGGTTCCTCCTGCCGCCCGCTCCTCCACAAATAGAGTCCCTGCGGCACCGAACTTTAAAAACTGTGAGATCATCACTGCCCTCCGGCTGACGGTGAAGAATGGTGGGTCTCTCAAGAAGAAAGTCAGGATATGTTCCGAGACTTCCGACGTAAAACACACGACACGACGAGGAGACCGCTGTGTTGTGCACCTGCCGGAGCGAGACGGTGGCGCGCTCGACGTCACGTGAGCCTTTAGTTTCCACTGTTTGTTTTTAGTGTGTTTTTCTTTCTTTCTTTATCTTTATTTCGAAACATGTAAATGAATACAAACAAAATAAATAACTAAACAAAATCAAAACATAACTCAAACTAAATAAATAACTAAACAAAAGCAAAACATAACTCAATTTACATGTTCGAAAAGGAGTAGGAAGACGTATACACTTATTTAATCCTATACCCCTTTTCCACTACTCAAATGAGTGTACTAATTTAAAACATCTAAAAGAAAAAAGAAAAAAAAATATATATATATATGCAAAACAAAAACTATATATGTAAAACATGAAAGAAATAAAATAAAAATGGAAACACCCGTGAATATCAAGTCCCTTCCTCATCCCTGTACCTCGTGAACATTATTTCCTTATACATCAGTTTGAATTGTCTCATGTTTGGACATTGCTTTAGCACCACATTCAGACTGTTTTTGGTCCCAGTTAATGTATGGTAAATGTAACGGTTGTGACATTGTGACATCGTCACCTTAAACTTCGATGCCCGAGGGAGTTTTCGAACCCGTGGTCTCCTCCAACACCGCGGGCAACAGCACAGACCGCTATACCAAGAGGTGAACTCACTGTTTTGTAACGTGTCTATGTGTCTTTTGAGGGTGAGAGTGAGTTTAACCCACAGCACCGCTACTCACCACAGTCACTTCACAACATCGGGAGTCCATCGTGACTGCACCTCACGGTACCATCCGTTACATATACATATATATTATTGTACTGTCTTAATTATTGTAGTGCTCATGTCACCTGCCCCAGAGACTATACAGTTGAAAATGATAGCCAACCTGGCTAAACTGGCATATTTACAGTAAAATGTTCCTTAATATGCACTGTGTTGTGAAGGGCCAGATTAAAGCTGAGAATCTACATTTATTGTTTTATATACCTTGTATATTATTTATATATATAAGTTATCTCCCTTTAAGCCTGTGAAGTATCTTGAGCTTCATTTATCTCTATATCTAAGTTCAGTGATCGTATAGTTTTCTATTACCCTTCTCCTGCATTTGTTTGGTATTTCAGATGTTCGGTTCAAGTAAGGAGAGAAGCTGACGAAGTGGTCAAATCAACAATCTGCGGTGTTTATTAATAAACCACAGCTTAGGAATCAAAACAAGTACATCGTCTCTTTGGTTCAATCTAATCGTCTCTTTGATGTGGCAGTTTGGTCCATGATCCGATCAGCTAGGGCCGATCAGAGCTTTCTTCTCCGTTGCGGTTCTCTGTATCAGGTTGTCCATGGCAACACGAGTCCTCTCTTAGTGGTTTGCTGGTCGTCAGGGCAACCTTGCTTTCGGATCCTCAGCGGTTTGGGAGCGCTTGGTTTCGTCTACCCTCGGTGGAGTCTGGCTCCCCTGCTGCGAGGCGATCGTTCTGTCATCGGTGTCTCCCTTTCGCTGTGTCACCGGCCCCAGGGATCCTTCTCCGTCTCCTCGCTCCCGTCACCGGGTGTGTGTGCAGTCTCCAGGTCCCTTCTGGTGTGTGTCTCTCTCCGTCGCCATCAGCCCTTTTTATGAGAGAGAGAGAGAGAGACCTTCCCTGCCCTGTCTAGTCACGTCACTCCCACAATCTGGCTTCCCTATTTGGACAAATTCCTTGTAGCAGGAACTTGTCTGTCGTGACACGTCCTCCTGGGTCTTGCGACAACATGTTACACAATTATTCTGCTGACACAACCGTTCACCATAGAATCTGTCGGGCTGTTTAATCATTACTTGATGAGGGGATTAGTTTAATGCGTGCCATCTCCTCATGTTTTCTTGTGACAAAATGTTTACATAGTCTAGATTGAAGAAACAGACTACTCTCAGTGCCCAGACAACAAACCATATCCGTCCTTCAATAGAACACTTTATTTCCTGATTAAATCATATGACCAATATTGTATAGTTGTTTATCTTTTTAGCATTAAGAGTTTTTATTCCTTATGGTGACTTCTGTTATTCTAATAGTTCTAAGAGTTATGCCTACATGTAATTTATGAAATTGCTAAACCTATTAGTATATTATTGATTTGCACTGTTTTAACTGGTGGCAGTTCTGTGATGTGAAATGGAGATTCCCACCGTTGGTGTCACCTTTTCTGACCTCTGTACCCTAGTCAGCAGCAGCTGCCGTTCTAACCTGAAATTACTTAAATATGACCTTTTGATCTCAACTGTTATTCTCAGTTGGTTCCTGTTTCAAAGATAATTATCTCCTTCCTCGTCTGTTTGAGATGACCATTTCCCTTTAGAATGTGCTGTTGGGAACGGGGGTTTTACTCAATCTCTATAGAATGCCAAATGGTCTCCTGTTTGACGTATACAAGGCTATTTGGTTTAGTGACCTCTGTGGCCTTGCGGTAGGTAGCTATTTGACAGGGGGAGGGTTTCTCACAGTGGCCAGTACACTAAAATACCAACTCCTTTCCTGATTACCTCAATATAGTCTTGAGGGGTCATTGATTATCTTAAAGGTCAGCCATCTGGTCTGGGGAGTCAACTGTCTACCCTCTTTCAACCAACATGGTGTTTTTCCGGCTCCTTCTTGTAACTCAACATTTTGGTACATTTATAGTTGCTTTATTCATGTTTTCATTTAGAAATATACGACAATCCACCCTTAGGGGGTTTAATAACCCACTATACAGCACCAGTATTCTAAATTAAACATGTTAAAATCATAATCATAATTTTTGCTAATATTTTCTAAAATTTCAAAAAAATCCAAAATTGACACAAATCGAACTACAAAACCCCTTTCCATCTGTACAGTTACAAAATCATCATTTCACCTACCTTTTCCTCCTTTCACAGTTATACACATTATCAGTTATAAATACGACTTTAGACTAAGAAAGCTGTTCCTGTTTTTACAAGAAACACTCTTTCAATAATAGCTTTTTTGTTTAGACTATTTTATCCATGTAATTACCAAATGTGTCTGTTTTGTGTAATGGACTCTGCAAGAAAAGATTAATACATCACACCACTAAAAGATTAACACTCTAAACATTTGAGGGAAATTCAAACAAGCAACATAAATCATTTCTTCTCCTTGAAAAGACCACTGAGGCCTCAATTACATCTCTGTCAGTTATCCCTATTTCAACCTCCTGAGGCCTTTACTGCTAACTCATTTTTGACCGTTTTGTTTCTTCTTGTTGTATTTTTGTGCTAACCACCGCCTCTTCTTTGTTGTATGCAGTTTTTGGTACTGCTCCGATTCTCCACAGAAGGAAACGATTTTCCCTCTGTCCTTTTTGCATTTTGGATTATTATTTACAAACACACAATAGATTGGAAACTTTTATTTTCGCAGATACATCTCTACTGTTCTGCATTCTGACAATACATTTTTCTCCAACTTAATTATCTATGTATTTCACAGCTTCTTACGTTAGCATTCAATCAAATCACCTTTTTCTCATTTCTTTTTGTGCTGTACTGTTTTACTAGATCAAATATCTCAAGTTCAACACAACTACCACTTCCACCCTTGAAAGTGGAATAACCATTATTTCACTATCAATACCTTGTTTCCAGACAGCTCCTCGGTCCGGACAGTCAGCTCCAGACGAGGCCAATCACCAACAGAATCCTATGTGCATGGCAACAAACCACAGTCCCTTTAAACACACATCCCACACACTCCGCCAGCCTTCAACAAGCCGGTGCAGAGTCTCCCATAAGTCAATCATCAAATTCACATGTCTGCACCCTACATGAACACTATTTCGGCCAATTTCGACCAAAAACCTACAGAGCTTTCTATAGACAGAGAAACACGTTTCCCCAACACTTACCATAACCCAAAATGTGACACAACCTCCCAGATTCTACATCTGGACTCTTAATGAGCGGAAAACAAACCATGAACCAGCTCCCGTCCATTCTCCGTTCCCAGCTCATTACATCAGACCTCCTACCAGTCTCGCTGTGTCACCACCACCTGCTATCCCTGACCGGCGAGAGATCCCGGTCCAAATAACCAAAAAAATTGTGAGTGCCTACATGCTACACACCCATCCAACAGAATTCAACCATCATCTAGAGGCATAAATACCCCCGCAAAAACTAAGACAGCTAAATTAAAAATCCAAAAAGAAATAAAATAAGTAATGAAATCATAATGTGCGTTTTTTTTTTTTTTTTTTTTTTTTTTTTTTTTAAGTCCTCTTGACCACCCTTTGATCAAGTATGTAATCACCACTATAAATAGTCCTTTGTTTTTAACTCTGTCCAATATTAAGTTCCATTGTTCCTGTTTAAAACCCATCATCTTTGTTAGTACGATTAGCCCATGCGATTCCCAGTTACTTCATCCCATCAACAGCCCCAACTTACCCTGGTTAGTCTTCCAAACCATTTTAGTAACTTGCACACTTAATCAAACCTTATCTATGTATCTGCGTCTCTATCTTTATTCTAATCAGTCTCATTATCCATTTTAATTTATCAATAACTCTATATACTCGAGCACCCAAAAGGCTTTGTTTGTGCATTTCCGCTTCGCTCTTATTCAACCTATGACCTATGCAGACACCCCCTATTTACACCCCCTCTGAAAATGTCCCAACTCTCCACATTTCCAGCAACTCTGTTCTCTGATGGACTCTCGCTTTCTACTGGACTTTTGCTGAGCCCGCCACCCTTTGTCACATGACCGAGCGAGATGGCCGATCCCCCCACAAATCCAGCACTCAGCCGACGCCGGCCATCCCAGGGGTCCCAGTTTACCACGACTCCCGCAGTCTCTCGGCTGGCATCCCACAGTCCTCGCCAGGTCAACCCCTCTCCTGTCCTCTGGTCGCATGTCCTGTTGCCTGGAGGAGAGAGGGGCATACCTGTCCTTTTCTGCTGCCTCTCCTCAGGCCTTTTCTTGATGGGAGGGGCCTGGAAACTCACCCCTCCTGCGGTTCTGCTCACCCTGTCGCGGCCCAGTTCCCTGTCCGGGCAACGGAGAACAGGGCACTTTTTGATCACGGCGGCCTAGGTCAGACGCCCGAAGCATGACCTCAATAGCTGTCGCTTCTAGTAGTGCAGCCTTTCTTGCCAGTTCTTGTTCCAATCTCTGAGTCTCATGCGCGGCTTGACCAAACGCCCGCTCTGTCTTCATCAGATCTCGATGAACCGCCTCGTGTTGTTCGAACGCTTCTACAAACGCTCTCTGTCTTTCTGGAGAGAGGCACGTCATCCTCTCCTCTTCCTCCACCCTGGCCCCCGCTGGCTGGCCCCTCGTCACCGGCCCACGCCTCTCATCCCCGCTTTGGTCTCGAGGGACGCCTGGACATGGGAAACGTGTGGGCTGTAGAAACTGTTTGTGTATAGTTCCATACCTGCTGTCGGTCTCAGTTCCAGCCATTCGGCCAGAGTGGACTTCGTGGGACTGCTGTAACAACGCCGCTCTCCTCAGTCTCTTTTTCTGCCCCTTGGTTAAACCGCAGTCGCCTGCAATGGACACCCCAGCATGGATCGGTTCTGGTTGGAGTAACACCATTGTCACTGGTTCACACCCCTGTATTGGAACCAAAGTCAACATTTCAAGTCCTTCTGTCGTACTGGTCACATGAGAGAAGTCCACCCTATTCCAATCAATCAGATTATCATCACTGGTAAAGTCTATCTGGGAAATGTCTGCAGAGGCTCTCGGCCTTCTCCCCCCAATGGCCTGATCACTAAGGCCCTTTTCCATATTGTTGTTGTTGTTGTTGTTTTTTTTTTTTTTTTTTTTAACACTTTGGGTGCCGGGAGCCGTCTTTAGACGTCTTTGCTGGCCATGCTAAAGTTGCCGGGGGACGCTGTACGTCGTCTTTATATCAATATTTCAAAAATCTGCGATCGGATTCATAATGTCCCTCCGCTGGCCTGAGATCCATCAGCAGGACCCACTGAGCTCTCTGGCGGTTCAGGAGCGCATCTGGTGGCCGATCGGCGCAAGCGCTTAACAGGAAGCGCACTAGAGGTTTTGCTAGACGTCCGTATTGCTTCCGGCCACTCGGTACATGTCCCGTGACTCTAGCTCATCACTCTACATAGCGATCGATTGCCAATAACTCGATAAACAACATGATTTGGACGTATATACCATTATACAAGCTGGAGATGGACCGGGTAATAATATATCCCATAATGATAAAATTTCTACTCGACGATGATCGCCCAACGGCGCGCGGAGACTGGGGTGAGTTTCAGCGTGTAACGTTACCGTCTTCGATAATAACTGATATTATCAACATTTGACCCACATTAGATGATTGGTATAACGCTGCCCACGGAATTATAAACGCCCCCTCGCCCATCCGGTCAACATCAGATGACGTGTAGTAACTTCTAGAAGTACGTCTAGTTGGAATTTTTTATATCGCGCTGATTGCCATCAAACTGTATTTCATCATCAATATAATGCATTTGGGGCTATATATCACGTTCTGGAGAAAGCTGCAGAAAGAGATGAAAACATACTTATACATTAGACCATACTTTACTATGAATATGTGAATGAAAAAGTGTAACGTTGCTACACAATGAACAATACATATAGGACTTTGAATGGGCCCTAATAATGGCAATGTAGCAATAGAATTTAAAAAGTTATAGCCCTGCAAAGAAGGGGACTTTCTCCATAGACAAATAGCGCTGGCAATCTATGGTATATCATTAATTTAACCTTAGGCAACCAAAGTGTTAATACTACAGGTTATTGAAACAGACTGATTGTTTACTCTCGTTGTTGTTATTCTATTGTTATTGCATCTAACGCTTCAGTTGTTCCTATCAATGTTCCACTAAGGTGAACTTCCTATGTTACAGTCATTCACTCCACTTTCAAACACTCCTGCAATCACCGTTTGAAAAAACAAGTTTCTCCGTCTCTAACACTATTTCTACTTACTTGAGTTAAAACACTCACACTGTCAAACTTTTACTGTGCAGACAAGGATTGATAACTGGCTTATCATTCATACTTATACCAAGGCTTATTACAGCTGTTTCCCTAGTTGGTTATGGAAATCGTTAGAGCTCCTGTCCAGCCGAGCACCTGTGCAGAAAGAAAGCAAAAACATCCAGACTTAATACAGTGGCATTTCCCTGTTATTTCCACTATTCGTTATGCATTGGAAATGTCGGGCAACACTATACTAAAATATTTAGAGAGACACGGTGCGATTTGTTTGAAAATAACGATACAGCTTATCTTGTTTTTGTCCGTTTCCTCCAACAGGAACACTGGAGGTTTCCAATCCCCTGTGTGTTCTCTTCACCTGATTTTCTGGGAAACATAATCATTAGTCCCATGCCTATCAATTGTCTAATACTCTTGGTAAACCTGGTCCTTCATCCGTTCCAATCTCTCTTTGCTTGATGAATCTGTTCATCCTGACCTTATTTCTTACTTTAAATGCCCGATTAGCGTATCGACTAAATGTATTATTCGCTTTTGCTTCACACTCCTCATACAACATCAATTTCATTCATCCCCACACACATACTTACATCCTTACACACAACCATTACCCCCTCACAACACTAATAAAAATCCATTAGTGTTGTCACTGCTTCCAACTACCAATCAGGGAAAACAATAAACTTTTAGTAATTTAGATCACTAAAACCCTGACCGTCACATAGCACAGCTGGCCATGTTAATAAATTCATGGACACCCGTACTACACCACCGCAATATCCTCCAGATCCTTGAATTCACAAGGAACCTTCCATTCTCAGCCCAAAGCGCTTTCCTCCAGTCGCGAATCCGAACGAAAACACCCCAAGCTCCTTTACACAAAGAATATCATAACTCATCCTACCATCACCTGCACCTAGACAGGCCAACGCCCATCCGGTACCTACTTCACATACACAATAACAACGCAGCCCAAATAAACATACAACCAAATGCCCACAACATGCCGCAAACCCAGGGATGGTGAACCACAGGGAGAAATACAAGGAGAGTCAGAGGGGGGGTGGAGGGAAGAGAAAAAGGAGGGAGGGATACAGGGATCCAGGGACTGAGGGGAGGAAGGGGGGGGGGGGGGGGGCTCACAATCCAACATTAACTAAACCCAAAACAGTCTATACCTAATTAGCAGACTACCCCGTATTGCCTGGTCCAGTTAACCCACAGGACATCAAACACTAACTCCATCACCCGCTGCCAACTTCAACCTAAATCAAACCTTAACTTTAATCAGACTAAAAGAGTCCGCATGGAGCTCCTAATATCTAACACCATACTTCAAACCCTACTGCCGGGGCACCACAACCTGAATCAACCCTGGCCGCCCAACAGTAACTAGAGAAAAAGGAGGGAGAGAGAGATAGAGGGAGAGAGAGGGAGGGAGGAGAGACATAGAGGGAGGGGGGGGAGGGGCTCCAAATTGACCATGCGTATTCTATTTATCCTTATGTAACCCTAATTTAGCAAGTAACACTATATTAATATAACCAATACACAATCCCCCCATAAAGGCAATCCATCCTGACCAAAACTCCCTTTGCGCACCTGTCATCCCACAAAGTCAAGCCGGGAGACAGGGATGGAGCGGAGAGGGGCGGGGAAGGAGGGAGGGAGGGAGGGAGGGAGGGAGGGAGGGAGGGAGGGAGGGAGGGAGATAGAGAGACAGGGAGGGAGGGAGGGAAGGAGGAAGGGGAGAGTGTGAACGAGGGAGGAAGAGACAGAGGAGAAAAAAGGGGGGGGGTTCACGCAAACCCCACCACACAACGCCGCTGCTTTCACTCCAACCATCCCTGACCAACATCGCCCTCTACAGCCCTCCAATGACCACTGCCACAACAAAAGCCCATAGTCCAACCTCCTAGCGCCGACCGACCGTGGCGCGCATGCGCAGACAGACACATACCGTCCACATGTCCCAACACTCATTCACATCAGCAGCCTATAATTAGAACAAACTACTCTAACCAAAGTCACAAACAAACTCACACACCCATCTCACTCCTATCCCACTAGCGCCATCACACCTGGCCCCACAACAAATACAGATTGATAACAAAACAAGTATATACATTCGTCATCAACAACTGAAAAAACCCGATAAAAAGACTTTACAAATTCCCACAGATGGTCGCTACTCAAAACCCCATAATAACCACAACTGTTCTGCCGTTGCCTACTGCACCTCGTTTACCTGTGAAGGAGAGGTGTAACTATCAAATAGGCAACACTGCCCTCCGCTGGAACGTTTGTCCATCACCACCAACGCACTACAGTACTCACAACGTCCTGCGGGAGGCACCCACGCCCTCCCCCGCAAGTGCGTCATCACGTAACACCACACCAAGACGTCAACTTGACGTTCCACCTCAACCACAAAACCACAACCCCCAGAACCCCCTACACCGGAAGTTCCTTGTCCTCCGCCTCTCTAAGTTCCCGTCCCAGCCACCAAGAGTAGCATCACGCGATATTCCCCGAGAGTTCAATCATGCTATATTGTTAGCACAGGTAGCTTAGCATCTTAGCTTCGTTAGCTCAGTACTGCTAGCTCCATTAGCTTAGCTTAGCATCCAACATCACTTCTCCTAAACGGCCCATTATCCTGTTGATCCGAGCGGCACAACACATCGCGACGTCTACACAACCCCTGCTATACCCCGCAACATAACTTTAATCCTATTTAGCCCCCGTTCACAAAACATATATTATTATCTTTATTCTAGTACGCTCGCCCGTTTGGCCCCGCCTGACCGAAATACACAGTATTTTACATCCAACGCTCCCCAAGCTTAGACGCTCCCAGTGACGTCATCAGCTCCAAACACTCCGTTTATTTTGATCGCTTCTACATTATTTTTAGCCCTTAACACCACCGTTTTGAAAAATTTCAACGAACATTACACATCATCTTGGTTCCATCACACTTGCCATTCATTCAATTCACTCGACAACGCAACACAGCGTCCACACGTTAGTCCCGCTGTCCTTGCGGCTAACGTCGCTCGCTAACCTAGTCCCTGGACAGTGTTATGGTTTCTCCGCTGCCGTTTTGATCACCCATGTTCCATAATGATACAAAAATACACTGGCACTCTCTCATAGCTCCTAACATTCATCCATTCAAACACATATACTTAGCAAAACAATGTCCCATTCATAAGCATACCATTCATTTGCGCACATTCATCCTAAACGCATTTCCTACCTCGCCCATTTCACACAATATTCTCCTAAATTCTAATCTCATGTGCAGTTACCCCACGCTTTTCTCCCACAAGTGCATTATTCCAAAGGTTACTTCCCCCCGTCATTCTAACCTCCCATCCTCTCAATCTTCATATTAGCGCTGTCGGGGAGTTCACCTGTCTAAATCTCACCCCCAATCAACCAATACCTCCCCAAGATTCGTTCTAAAGGCGAATCTTTTAAGCAGATTATGTCGGACCACGATACAACAGATCTGCATGAAACGTCTTTCAAAGCTCGCCTGTCATACGCGCCGATTCTAAGAGTGAAGCCTCGATAGACGGTCTGGCAAAAAACAACATTACTCAGTCGTACCGATTATAAGCAGGTCTCCTCTATCTCGTTAAGCAATCTGGCCCGAACCCCATCACTCTGTTCTCTGTTTCTATGTTATCTGCATAACATAGAAGCGCTTGGTTTCGTCTACCCTCGGTGGAGTCTGGCTCCCCTGCTGCGAGGCGATCGTTCTGTCATCGGTGTCTCCCTTTCGCTGTGTCACCGGCCCCAGGGATCCTTCTCCGTCTCCTCGCTCCCGTCACCGGGTGTGTGTGCAGTCTCCAGGTCCCTTCTGGTGTGTGTCTCTCTCCGTCGCCATCAGCCCTTTTTATGAGAGAGAGAGAGAGAGACCTTCCCTGCCCTGTCTAGTCACGTCACTCCCACAATCTGGCTTCCCTATTTGGACAAATTCCTTGTAGCAGGAACTTGTCTGTCGTGACACGTCCTCCTGGGTCTTGCGACAACATGTTACACAATTATTCTGCTGACACAACCGTTCACCATAGAATCTGTCGGGCTGTTTAATCATTACTTGATGAGGGGATTAGTTTAATGCGTGCCATCTCCTCATGTTTTCTTGTGACAAAATGTTTACATAGTCTAGATTGAAGAAACAGACTACTCTCAGTGCCCAGACAACAAACCATATCCGTCCTTCAATAGAACACTTTGTTTCCTGATTAAATCATATGACCAATATTGTATAGTTGTTTATCTTTTTAGCATTAAGAGTTTTTATTCCTTATGGTGACTTCTGTTATTCTAATAGTTCTAAGAGTTATGCCTACATGTAATTTATGAAATTGCTAAACCTATTAGTATATTATTGATTTGCACTGTTTTAACTGGTGGCAGTTCTGTGATGTGAAATGGAGATTCCCACCGTTGGTGTCACCTTTTCTGACCTCTGTACCCTAGTCAGCAGCAGCTGCCGTTCTAACCTGAAATTACTTAAATATGACCTTTTGATCTCAACTGTTATTCTCAGTTGGTTCCTGTTTCAAAGATAATTATCTCCTTCCTCGTCTGTTTGAGATGACCATTTCCCTTTAGAATGTGCTGTTGGGAACGGGGGTTTTACTCAATCTCTATAGAATGCCAAATGGTCTCCTGTTTGACGTATACAAGGCTATTTGGTTTAGTGACCTCTGTGGCCTTGCGGTAGGTAGCTATTTGACAGGGGGAGGGTTTCTCACAGTGGCCAGTACACTAAAATACCAACTCCTTTCCTGATTACCTCAATATAGTCTTGAGGGGTCATTGATTATCTTAAAGGTCAGCCATCTGGTCTGGGGAGTCAACTGTCTACCCTCTTTCAACCAACATGGTGTTTTTCCGGCTCCTTCTTGTAACTCAACATTTTGGTACATTTATAGTTGCTTTATTCATGTTTTCATTTAGAAATATACGACACCTGCGTTTGAATCCTAGTAATATTACTTTCCTCATTGGATAACGCCCTTGACGTTCTCGGCGCCAGACAACGCGCCCCTGAAGTCAGGTTCAAAGGCGAGTCTGGGCATGTTGGAACATCTGGTGCCGGCGCATTGATTCGAGATGAGAGCTGAGGCTTGGCACTAGAAAGCCATTTAAGTATATATATTGTGGAAGGCGCAGCAGCGGTAGTGTGATTCTAATGTAGTGTGAAGCAGTTCGTCTAAACAGAGTGTTGTGAACCTAACGTGCGAAGTGAATAGTAAAAGTGTCAGAGTTAATGCAATAACGTCAAGTTCGACTTAGCTTAATGTGAAGTAAAGAGTCGTCATTTAGTGTGAATCGTGTTACAGCAGTTCGTTCGTGTGTGACATTACCAAGCAGTTCGTTCGTTTAGTAACTAGTGCAACCTTAGCAAGTGTGCGTGGACTTAGTAGTTAGTGCCAGTACACGAGGAGGGCCTAGTCGTGGACCTACTGGACATGTGCATATTGGAACCTACGGCGGCGATTGCAGAACCAGTATTGGTTGGATTATAGTGATTGTGGAACGTACTACTGTGGAAAAGAGCCTCGTTAATACCCACTGTCGTTTGGATTTAACCACCTTGAAGATCTTACCTCGGGCTAGCTTCGTGGACCGAAGCTGGCTGGCTATCGTCATTGCTATCGGGCAATTGGATTACAGCTATTGCTTTGTTGCTGAGCATTTGGATTACAAGGACTGGATCTATACGAGAACCCCTTTCTTCAATTGAACAGACTGAGTATCCAAACATTCTTCTTTCCTCCAGAGCTTACATCTCTGGGAGGATACCCCCCTGTCTCCAGCGGTACCATCGTTTGCCCACTATAGTGCCACCCTACGCCAGGCGGCATTTAGTCTAGTATCCCAGCTTAGGAATTATTCATTCCAACTGACTTTGCTACTGACTGACTTTATTCATATTCTTCGCCATACAAGCGCAACCCTTAATTCCCATTCTGTACAATTGCTGCATAATAATAAATATTCTAAATGATATTTCTTTGTCACCGTGCCGTATTATTCTGAGTGTCTGCCATATTATAACTGTACTTTATGGCAAGTAATAATAATGATAATTAGCAGTGGTTTAATCTATCACAATCTTTAATACAGTCAGGGTTTTGTAACCCCTCAGTTACAATTGGTCCTTCGAGCCGGAGGGTATCAGTAATCTTAATATCATATTAATAGTGATATGGCCAGCGGCGGACACTCTCCAAACGGCTCTCCCAAACTAGAGCGCCCTAGGCGCCAACGTCAGCCACCTCCACACTTGGAGGACTACGCTGTCGTTCTACCTCCTAGCTTATCTAAAAAGACGTTAAGCGCGGATAAAACTAATAGCTTAAGCATGTCCAACCTAATCGACTTGTCGGCCCCACCAGTAGAGACCCCAGTGGGTTCAAACGAAACTGACTTAGCTCACGGGGGGAACAAGCGGGACATGACGTGACTATACCCAAAGACAGCGCCACCGGGATAGACCCCGGAGCGCCAAAGGATAAAGACAGCGCCACCGGGATAGACCCCGGAGGGCCAAAGGATAAAGACAGCGCCACCGAGATGGACCTCTGAACGCAAGAGACCCAAGAGCGCGCACCCGAGATAGACCTCGGCGCGCACCCAAGAGAAGAGTACCGCGTCTTAGAGATGGACCTCGGGGCGCGGGAGAAAGTAAGAAGCAGCGCTCAAGAGATGGACCTCGGAGTGCGTAAAGAGAACAGGTCACCACCAAGTCCTGTCAGCGCCAGATCACCCTCATCAGTGTCATCCCCCAGCGAGGCTGACCAGAGACTAGCACAAGCCTTGATCGCCACGCTAACAGCATCCACTGAAAGAGAACGTCTCCAAGCGCAACAACAGAGTGCGCGCGAACAGTCTGCAATAGAAAGAGAACGCATCCGACTGGAAGAGAGGCGCCTCCAGGCTGAAGAAAACATTCAGCGAGACCGCACCAATGCACAGCGCGAAGCGGAGCGAGACCGTCTGCAGGCGCAGATGATAGAGCAATTGATCCAGAGGGCGACCCCCCACTCCTCCACCAGGAGCTCCAGAAGATCATCACGACACGGGTCGAGGGCACCTTCCCCTCCCCGACAAATCTACACGGGACCCAGCCAACAGGAAGAACCTGCTTACGTCGCCGAGCCCCCTCCCCGACCAGTCTATACGGGACCCAGCCAACGGGAAGATCCCACCTACGTCGCCGAGAAACTAACTAAGAGACTTCAAGACCTAGCGGAGGACGAGGGAGGACATCAAGCCCACACGCACGAACCCATCTCGGACCAGGAGGAACAGTACAGCCCCGACCTCAGCCCCGAGACGCTGCGTTACGAACCCCCGACCCAACCCAGGGGTGAGTTTCATACACAGTCAGCACCGAGGAGCAGTACCTGGGGGCCCGGCCTCTGGTACCCACCCAGCACTAACCCACGACCCCACGTATGGGGAGACTCGCCAAGGAGGCCCCTCCCCCTATGCGCATCGGTGTCCCAGCCATCCATGGCATCTTACATTGGAACACCCACGTTCCCAGACTTTACGCGTGAGGACAGAGCACAGTATACGGAACTACGCATGTGTTTAGAGACTATCATGTCCGAGGTACACGACAAGTCTTATAAATATGCCATCCTCCTCAAGCACCTTAAAGTGCCCAGAGCGCATAACATAGCGCTGGCATATTCGAACTCAAGAACCCCCTACTCTGATGCTCTGGTGGCCCTCGACGCGCGCTATGGACGCATATGGGATTAAGTAATCCAAGAAATACGGGATATCGACCGCCTCCCCCCAGCTAAAGACAATAGAGCACTAGATGACCTCTCTATAAAGGTGCAATCCCTTGTAGGGATGCTCGGGTCACAGAAGGAGAAGGGGAGATATGAACTATATGCCAATTCCAACGTGGAGCGGATACTGGAGAAGCTCCCTCCCGCCCGTCAAGAGAGCTTTCGGCGGCAGAGAGACCACCGTGACCCCCACGGCCCAGAACCATCCCTCCTAGACCTTGCTGACTTCCTAGCCAGGGAGGTCAGCAGTCTACGACTAGACACGTTCGAGTGGGGTGGCTCTAACCCTAAAGATGGACCGAGAAGGTTCAACGACAACCGCCGGTCCGTGATTGTGATGCACCAGGCCGAGGCTGTGTCACGGCAGACGAGCCACAACCCCCACGCCAAGGAGAAGTGGAAGGCTGTCTGTCAGTACTGTGACAGTGAACACCAGCTGTCACAGTGCGACGCCTTCAAAGACCTAACTACAGCCGAAATAGGTCAGTGGCTTGAGGATAAACGCCGCTGCTTCCGCTGCGCACGCGGCCACATGGCAGCCGAGTGCCGCCTCAAGAAAAGGTGTGGCAAGTGTGACGGCGCCCACCTAGAAGTCCTGCATGAGAGCAACAAACGCCCACCAGGAAACCAAAGTCGGCCCATCACGGTGATGTACCAGGCCGAGGCGATGTCACCACAGACCAGTCTTGACCCCCCCCCTTGGTGTACTGACTGCCGCAGCGGACACTGGGAGTCACGGTGCTACTCGTACCAGGCCGAGTCGGTGTCACCACAGACAAGTCACAACGCCCCCGCCACAGAGGAATGGAAGATCGCCTGTTATTACTGCCACAGAGGACACTGGCTGGCACAGTGCGACGCGTTCCAGGGACTGACCATCGCCGAAATGGATCAGTGGATTGAGGCTGACCCCCCAGACGCCCCTTACCGCCAATCACTGTGCGAGGCCCCCAAGAGAAGACTAGCCCTACAAGGCAACCCACCAACAGGAGTGCTCCACATCGACCCCACGTATAGTGGGAGCCCCCGAGTGCTCATCAAAGTGGTCAGAGTGCTCCTGAGCTATGAGGACAAGGTCCTGGACACTTATGCCGTCCTCGACGACGGGTCAGAAAAGACTCTCCTCCTCGCTTCCGCCGCAGCCCAGTTGGGCCTGCGGGGTACCGAAGAAACAATGACAATCCGTACTATTCAGCGAGACCTAAAGACCATAAAGGGCGAAAACGTCTCATTCACAATAGCAGCGGTCGAGCAGCCCGAGAAGCGGTACAGCATCACTAAGGCATTTACCAGCCATGACATAGGTCTGTCGAGCTACGACTACCCCATCCCACAGCTGATGGCGAAGTACGCGCACCTACGCAGACTGCCTATACCGCTCATCGACGGCGCCACCCCGACCCTGCTCATAGGCTCCGACCACGCGGACCTCATTGTCCCAACCACGGCGGCCCACATCGGATCCAAAGGATGCCCAGTCGCGGTTAAGACCCGACTGGGGTGGACGCTCCAGGGCCCCCTCTACGGACCTGCCAGCCAACCAACGTCCACACGCTGCCTTTACACAAAGGTGAGCGACACAGGCCACTCTCTCGTACAGCCCGTTGAGAGGCTATTGACATTAGACGCGATGCCTGTGAGAGAACCATGGGCTCAAGAAGAGGGAGTTCCGAACTCCACCCCCCTCAGCTACGCTCCAAGCGACGTAGCTGACCTCGAACCCAGCACCCCAAACTACCTCTTGATGGGGCGGCCGGACCCGGCCCCTCCTCAGACGGTGTACAGACAGAACGACAGGAACGGACGGAGGATGTGGAGACACAACCAAGCACAGATCGACCCGTCTTGGGCCCGCTTCCTCCTACGCTACCTACCCTCCCTTCCAGCCCATCAGAAGTGGGTAAAGGACAGGGACAACCTGAAGGTGGACACAGTCGTTATGATCATAGACCAGTCACTACCCCGAGCTACGTGGCCGGCCGGCCGTGTGAGCAGAGTGATTACTGGTGCCGATGGGAAGGTCAGAGCGGCAGAAGTCATAGTCCAAGGGCGGACTTACACCCGACCCGTGGCGAAGCTGATAGAGTTGCCGGAGCTCCCTGACTCCCCTGATGACGACCATGACCCACTGACTTTGTAGATTGACCTACTCCTCACAACAAGCATCAATGGAGCAATTAATCTGTCTCCCTTAACTAATTAGGTGCGGACTAATTAGGAGGCGGCTGTTGTGAAGGGCCAGATTAAAGCTGAGAATCTACATTTATTGTTTTATATACCTTGTATATTATTTATATATATAAGTTATCTCCCTTTAAGCCTGCGTTTGAATCCTAGTAATATTACTTTCCTCATTGGATAACGCCCTTGACGTTCTCGGCGCCAGACAACGCGCCCCTGAAGTCAGGTTCAAAGGCGAGTCTGGGCATGTTGGAACATGCCTGGTGCCGGCGCATTGATTCGAGACGAGAGCTGAGGCTTGGCACTAGAAAGCCATTTAAGTATATATATTGTGGAAGGCGCAGCAGCGGTAGTGTGATTCTAATGTAGTGTGAAGCAGTTAGTCTAAACAGAGTGTTGTGAACCTAACGTGCGAAGTGAATAGTAAAAGTGTCAGAGTTAATGCAATAACGTCAAGTTCGACTTAGCTTAATGTGAAGTAAAGAGTCGTCATTTAGTGTGAATCGTGTTCGTTCGTGTGTGACATTACCAAGCAGTTCGTTCGTTTAGTAACTAGTGCAACCTTAGCAAGTGTGCGTGGACTTAGTAGTTAGTGCCAATACACGAGGAGGGCCTAGTCGTGGACCTACTGGACATGTGCATATTGGAACCTACGGCGGTGATTGCAGAACCAGTATTGGTTGGATTATAGTGATTGTGGAACGTACTACTGTGGAGAAGAGCCTCGTTAATACCCACTGTCGTTTGGATTTAACCACCTTGAAGATCTTACCTCGGGCTAGCTTCGTGGACCGAAGCTGGCTGGCTATCGTCATTGCTATCGGGCAATTGGATTACAGCTATTGCTTTGTTGCTGAGCATTTGGATTACAAGGACTGGATCTATACGAGAACCCCTTTCTTCAATTGAACAGACTGAGTATCCGAACATTCTTCTTTCCTCCAGAGCTTACATCTCTGGGAGGATACCCCCCTGTCTCCAGCGGTACCATCGTTTGCCCACTATAGTGCCACCCAGGGCCGCCTCAGGGGGTGTGCGAGCAGTGCGGTCGCACAGGGCCTCGCGGGAAGGGGGGCCTCGCAAAAAAAAAAAAAAAAAAGAAAAAAATATTTATTATTATTATTATTATTATTTTTTTTTTTTTTTTTTGCGAGGCCCCCCTTCCCGCGAGGCCCTTTTTCATCACAGACCTAAAATCTAGTTTTGCTTATATGCTTATATATTTCACATTAGACACGTTTGTAGAATGTGTCTGACTTATTCCTGGGTCTGCAGATATACTCACTATTGGAGCTCAGCCTCTGGGGTTCTGCAGCAGACACACTATTGGTTTACATTTACATTTACATTTAGTCATTTAGCTGACGCTTTTATCCAAAGCGACTTACAAGTTCTGTACGACAAGCCATCAGGAAGGGCACAACTCTATCAGCTGAGCAACAATGTACATCAAAGTGTTGAGTGCTACAGTGTAGGTTAGTTTATTAGGACAAGTGCATGACAGTACGGTTAGTTAGGGTTAGATTTTTTTTTTTTTTTTTTTTTTTTTTAATTCAGATAATGGTTGAAGAAGTGCGTCTTTAGTCGACGGCGAAAGATTGGACGTGATTCGGCTGTCCTAACTGGGGTGGGTAGTTCATTCCACCATTGTGGGGCAAGGACTGAGAATAGGCGACTTCTCTTTGATGACCCTCCCGGAGCTTGGATAGGAGTAGGTCTGAGGCGGCCAGAAGATGCAGAGCGTAGGGGTCTTGAGGGTGTGTAGTTAGAGACCATTGACCGGAGGTAGGCGGGAGCGGTTCCCTTTGCCGCACGGTATGCTAGGTCGAGGGCCTTGAAGCGGATTCGTGCAGCAATGGGGAGCCAGTGCAGGTCCCTAAGAAGTGGGGTGACATGGGCCGACTTCGGTAGGTTTGAGATCAGGCGGGCCGCTGCGTTCTGAATGAGTTGAAGAGGCTTAGTGGCAGTGGCCGGGAGGCCAGCGAGCAGTGCATTGCAGTAGTCGAGGCGGGAGATGACTGTTGATTGGACGAGGAGTTGGGTGGCTTCTTTTGTCAGGAAGGGGCGTATCCTTCTGACGTTGCTCAGGAGGAATCGGCAGGTTCTGGTCGTCGCTGCGATGTGAGCAGAGAAGTTCAACTGGTCGTCGAGGACAACACCAAGGTTCTTGGCGGTCGGGGACGCAGTCACAGCTGCATTCTCGACTGTGATTGAAAGGTCGGTTAGGGGGGAGGATTTGGCCGGCAGGTGGAGCAATTCTGTTTTGCTTAGGTTCAGTTTGAGGTGGTTGGACGTCATCCAGGCTGAGATGTCGGACAGACAGGCCGAGATCCGCACAGAGACGTGGATATCTGAGGGAGGGAAGGAGAGGAAGAGTTGAGTATCGTCGGCATAACAATGGTAGGAGAAGCCATGAGACGTGATAATGTTACCCAGTGATTTAGTGTAGAGGGAGAAGAGAAGGGGTCCTAAGACCGAGCCCTGGGGGACACCCGTCCGCAGGGGGCGGGTGGCCGACAGGGTCCCTCTCCATGACACTTGGTAGGAGCGGTCATTGAGGTATGATGACAGCCATGTCAGCGCAGAGCCAGCCACTCCCATTCCTGCGAGGGCCGCAAGGAGGATCTGGTGGTTGACTGTGTCGAAGGCTGCAGATAGATCTAGGAGAATCAGGACAGAGGAGAGGCCTTTCGCTTTTGCTAAGTGAAGTGCCTCTGTGACCGCAATGAGGGCTGTCTCTGTGGAGTGACCAGTCCTGAAGCCTGACTGATTAGGGTCTAGGAGGTCATTCTGTAAGAGATAAGTAGTAAGTTGGTTGGATACAGCACGTTCAAGTGTTTTAGAAAGGAAGGAGAGAAGAGAGACAGGACGGTAGTTGCCTATGACAGTAGGGTTCAGGGTTGGTTTTTTTATGAGCGGCGTGACTCTGGCTTGTTTTAGGGAGGTGGGGACCACCCCCGAGTTGAGTGAGGAGTTGATGGTTGCAGTTAGGAATGGGAGGATGTCTGGTGCTATGGTCTGGAGGAGTGGGGAGGGTAGCTGGTCCAGCTGGCAAGTAGTCGGACGGTTTGACGTTACCAGTGTCAGGGTCTCTGCTTCTGTAATGGGAGAGAAAGATGACAGAGTGAAGGATGAGGTTCTCGATTCAGCATTTGGAATGGGTGGGGGTTGGGAGAAGGAGCTGCGGATGTTCTCCACTTTTTCCTCAAAGAAGATCGCAAAGTCTTCGGCAGAGAAAGATGAGGGAGGGGGGGGTGGGGGGGGAGTGAGGAGGGAGGACATGGTAGCATGCAGTTTGCGAAGATTCTTGGCAGAGGCCTCGATCCTATGGTGGAAGAAAGAAGCTTTGGCATTAGTGATGGTTTTGGAGAATGTTAACAAGAGGTTGTGATATGTGTCGATGTCAGCAGTGAGGCGTGACTTTCTATACTTCCTTTCAGCTGCTCTCAGGACCTGTCTTTGTTCTCTCACTGGATCTGTCAGCCATGGACTGGGTGGGGAACGGCGGGCAGGTTTCTCAACGAGGGGACAGAGCTTGTCGAAGGAGGTTGCAAGGGCTGAAAGGAGGGTGGAGGTTGCCATCTCTGTGGAGAGAGCAGAGAAGGTGTCACTCGAAGGTAGAGCGGATAGTATGTCAGAGGAGAGGGTGGAGGGGGATAGGGAGGGCAGGTTGCGTCTGAGTGAGACTGTTTGAGTTGGGGTGAAGACCTTTCGGTTAAGCATGAGAGTTAGTGAGAAGGATATGAAGGAATGGTCAGATACATGTAGGGGAGTTACCGTGGTGTTAATGATGCTGGAGTTACGGGAAAATATGAGATCCAAGGAGTTGCCTGCTTTGTGGGTGGGAGGCATGGGAGTGGGAGTCAGGTCAAACGATTGTAGGAGGGAGACTACTATGACTGACTGAGATGAGTCAGGCAGGTTGAAGTCGCCCAGTAGAAGGAGAGGGGTACCATCTTCCGGTAAGGAGCTAAGAAGCATGTCCAGCTCATCTGTGAAGTGATCGAGCGGACCTGGAGGGCGGTAGGTTTCAACGAAGGGAGTGGTTTTACTTACATCATGTGTAGTACACTACGCCGGCGTGAGTCAGCTGCGTTTGACTATTATGCTTAGTTATGCCAGCCAAGACGAAGAAAGAGGTCGGTCATTATCAGTCGGTCGGTCACCAAGGAACGTTGACGAAAGGCGGGACAAATGGCCGGAGCCTTGTCATGATGCAGTCGGGATATAGCCATGATGATGATGTCGGCTAGTAGCTAGCTTAGCTAAAGGCTATCTAGCGTTAGCTAACCTAGAGACATGCAGCCAAGATGAAGAGGATAGTCGTTTGGCAGATGAACTTCGTCAACTCCACGCGGTTGTCTCCATCATCTAATTCAGCGCTATTCAGAGGAGCGAGGCGAGTGGATGTCTATTCAAAAGCAGCATGGATCAGAAGAAATTACACCGTGGGCCAAGAAAGTCTCCTTCCAACTTTACCATTGGCGCCGCATTGATACTGCGTTATGGTGAGTCAACCTATGATTATATACCCGCCGTGGACCTATCTCTCTTTCTCTCTCTCTGGAGCCAAACTGGTCGACTAGCTAATATAGTACTACTAGTAGCTAAGCTAACGGTGTGTGCCTGGTGAGAGCACCTGGCTGTATGTAGCCGCATAGCTTGCTTCTGCGTTAGCTAATGGTTAGCACAAGCATCAAACGAACGTTCCCAGCTGAAGCTAAACAGCTAACTGGCTAACAGTTAGCTCAATCAGCTGTTAGCTAATTAGCTGTTAGCTTGTGCTAACCATTAGCTAACGCAGAAGCAAGCTATGCGGCTACATACAGCCAGGTGCCTGATTGAGCTAACTGTTAGCCAGTTAGCTGTTTAGCGTCAGCTGGGAACGTTCGTTTGATGCTATCAGTTAGCCTTGAGAATAGCAGGGGGTTCTGGCAGACTGGCACTCTGACTACGACATCATCTTTGACAGAAGATGTAGTCGGGCCTGCACCATGACAAGGCTCTGGCCATAGCTTATTTGTCCCGACAGCGAGAGGCCTTTCGTCAACGTGGAGACCTGTGTTGCGGCCTTTCGCCCTGCGTTCCTTTTGTGAAGGTAAGATTAATGAAAATGTCATGACATTACCCCACTCTTCCTTCCTTCCCCTCCTGAATGTTTTGTTAATAACGATGTTTTTTTCCAGGCAAAACATATGCTACTTCACAACATTTGGAGATACGACATGTGCTGTGTGTGATTGTCTTGGTCGTTTGTGTAGCTTGGGTAGCGTTGGGCCGTTGGCCAAAGCTGTGTGTGGCCTGGTGTCACAGTACCTGGCTAGCCTATTTAGCTGATGTCGGCCATTGGCTCCTTGCTGCTTTGGTTTCTCTGGTATAGACCCTCTTCTTGTTGGATTTAAGTGTTGATCTTTGTCCTTTTGGATCTCTCATACATGCTCTAGTCTCTCTCTAACACACACACACATGACAAACACACATGTTCTCTCTCTCTCTCTCTCTCTTTCTAACACACACAGTCTGCCTATGGTGGCCTTTCTCGATGGCTAGGCTGTGCTCAAGGATCTTCAGTCACAGTGCTCAGGTATTCTGCCACTGTGTACTCTCTGTTTAGGGCCAAATAGCATTTCAATTTCTTTCCAATGTGTCTCTCTCTCTCTCTCTCTCTCTCTCTCTTGGATTTAAGTGTTGATCTTTGTCCTTTTGAATCTCTCATACATGCTCTAGTCTCTCTCTAACACACACACATATGACAAACACACATGTTCTCTCTCTCTCTCTCTCTCTCTCTCTCTCTTTCTAACACACACAGTCTGCCTATGGCGGCCTTTCTCGATGGCTAGGCTGTGCTCAAGGATCTTCAGTCACAGTGCTCAGGTATTCTGCCACTGTGTACTCTCTGTTTAGGGCCAAATAGCATTTCAATTTCTTTCCAATGTGTCTCTCTCTCTCTCTCTCTGTACACTGTATATTGACTGTAGAACGGGAGCTCTCTCTCGCTCTCTCTTTTGCTATATGTTGACTGTATCATGCCCCGCCTCGGGCAGCGCTATTATTTAAGAATATGTTGACTGTATAAAAAAATTATATATATATATATATATATATATATATATATATTTTTTTTAACCTTTTGGGGGGGGGGGGGGGGGGGGGGGGGGGGCTCGCGTTAAATCTCGCACAGGGCCTCGCATTTCTCCCAGGCGGCCCTGGTGCCACCCTACGCCAGGCGGCGTTTAGTCTAGTATCCCAGCTTAGGAATTATTCATTGCAACTGACTTTGCTACTGACTGACTTTATTCATATTCTTCGCCATACAAGCGCAACCCTTAATTCCCATTCTGTACAATTGCTGCATAATAATAAATATTCTAAATGATATTTCTTTGTCACCGTGCCGTATTATTCTGAGTGTCTGCCATATTATAACTGTACTTTCTGGCAAGTAATAATAATGATAATTAGCAGTGGTTTAATCTATCACAATCTTTAATACAGCCAGGGTTTTGTAACCCCTCAGTTACACACTGTCTCTGTATTTTAAACCAATAAATACAAATACAGTATGATGTCCTGTTGCTGTCGCTCAGATTCAGATGAGGTGACTTACACACAAGCACACTTATTACCAGGGGTGTAAAAAGTACACAGAAATTATACTTAAGTGAAAGTATGGGTACCGTCTCAATATCTGACTCAAGTAAAAGTCAAAGTATCTGGCTAAAAACACACTTGAGTAAAAGTAC
This sequence comes from Notolepis coatsorum, assembly GCF_963971535.1. Classification (NCBI taxonomy): domain Eukaryota; kingdom Metazoa; phylum Chordata; class Actinopteri; order Aulopiformes; family Paralepididae; genus Notolepis; species Notolepis coatsorum. Next base: position 154,960,285 of record NC_140169.1, on the reverse strand, counting down.
AAAAAGTCCTACTTTTAAATGTACTTAAGTACTAAAACGTAAAAGTAATTTTTCTTTTAAAGGGATAGACCAGGGGTCTCAAACTCATTCCACCGTGGGCCAAGTTTTCATTTTAACGGTTATGTACACTGTAAAATGTTTCACCCTAAAGTTACAATAAATTACTGGCAATATTTTGCATGACTTTTACAGTAAGATTCACAATAATTTACTGTGAATGGCTTCACAGCAATGTGTTGTACTTTCACAGTAATGGTAGTACAATACATTGTTGTAATTTCACAACTTCATACTGTAAGAAATTACTGTGATATTACAATAAATTACTGGCAATATTTTGCATGACTTTTACAGTAAGATTCACAATAATTTACTGTGAATGGCTTCACAGCAATGTGTTGTAATTTCACAGTAATGGTAGTACAATACATTGTTGTAATTTCACAACTTCATACTGTAAGAAATTACTGTGATATTACAATAAATTACTGGCAATATTTTGCATGACTTTTACAGTAAGATTCACAATAATTTACTGTGAATGGCTTCACAGCAATGTGTTGTAATTTCACAGTAATGGTAGTACAATACATTGTTGTAATTTCACAACTTCTAACAGTAAGAAATTACTGTGATATCACATTATTCTGTTGTATATATATTACAACAATGTATTGTGACTTCACAACATCAAATTGTAAGAAATTACTGTAATATCACATTATTTTGTTGTATATATATTACAACAATGTATTGTGACTTCACAACATCAAATTGTAAGAAATTACTGTAATATCACATTATTTTGTTGTATATATATTACAACAATGTATTGTGACTTCACAACATCAAATTGTAAGAAATTACTGTAATATCACATTATTTTGTTGTATATATATTACAACAATGTATTGTGACTTCACAACATCAAATTGTAAGAAATTACTGTAATATCACATTATTTTGTTGTATATATATTACAACAATGTATTGTGTATTTACAATAGCCTACATGTATTTTTGTAGTCCAGCTCCAGTACACTTCCTGAAGGTCACACTTTGGTTTCCTGTTGTGTTTAATCACGTCATCCTATTGTATCTTGACATGAAACTATTGTATGAGCTTCCTCCAGAAGTATACTGGAGCTGGGGACTATAGAGTTATGCATGTCTATCATTGTAAATTGACTGTTATTTTGCCAAATTATATAATATAATAATTATTATTTTTCAATTATTTTGTTGGCAAGTCTTTTGCATTACTTTTCAGACTTGCCAACAAAATAATTGAATAATAATAATTATTATATTATATAATTTGGCAAAATAACAGTCAATTTACAATGGTATGCATAACTGTATAGTCCCCAGCTCCAGTATACTTCTGGAGGAAGCTCATACAATAGTTTCCTGTCAAATACTATTGGATGACGTGATTAATCATGACAGAAAACCAAAGTGTGAGCTTCTGCCAGGAAGTATACTGCGCTGGACTTCAAAAATGCACGTAGGCTATTGTACATTAAAAACAACAGTCCAAACGCACAAATGAGGTAAGCCAGCATTTATTGTCAAAAGACATAGAATTATTACAAATAATTACACGAGGTAAGCCGGCATTTATTGTCAAAAGACAGAATTATTACAAATAATTACATGAGGTAAGCCAGCATTTATTGTCAAAAGACAGAATTATTACAAATAATTACACGAGGTAAGCCGGCATTTATTGTCAAAAGACAGAATTATTACAAGTAATTATATACAAAGAATTATATTCTTATTCTTGAAATGGTAAATGGCTGTTTTCTTTTTTACAATTTGTGCACATTTTACCCATAGGAAAATCCTGCTCGTTGTACAAGTATCGCAGAGAAAATTCAAAGGTACTCAGTTGCACAAGAGTTTCGGACAGAGAAACGCAATGGTTTGAAAGCTCGGCGTTGCTAATAAACATTTTAAATATTATTTTATAAACTGTTGGTCAACACTGCTCAAAACGGCTTTAGCTGACTGATGCGCCTTGCACATCGAGCGTTTCGCCAGTTCTTCAGAGTTAATTATGGGATTTTATTGTCAAAAGACAGAATTATATTACAAAGAATTATATTCTTATTCTTGAAATGTTAAATGGCTGTTTTCTTTCTTCTTTTATATACAATTTGTGCACATTTTACCCATAGGAAAATCCCATATTAACTCTGAAGAACTGGTCCTCTGCGAAACGCTCGTTGTACAAGTATCGCAGAGAAAATTCAAAAGTACTCACAGTTGCACGAGAGTTTCGAACAGAGAAATGCAATGGTTTGAAAGCTCGGCGTTGCTAATAAACATTTTAAATATTATTTTATAAACTGCTGGTCAACACTGCTCAAAACGGCAAAACTAAGACAAAGTAATCATATTCGTAAGTAAAATGGTAAATGGCTGCTTTTTTTTCTTCTTTTTTTACATATTTGTGCACATTTTACCCATAGGAAAATCCCATATTAACTGTGAAGAACTGGTCCTCTGCGAAACGCTTGTTGTACAAGTATTGCAGAGAAAATTCAAAGGTACTCACAGTTGCATGAGGGTTTCGGACAGAGAAACGCAATGGTTTGAAAGCTCGGCATTGCTAATAAACATTTTAAATATTATTTTATAAACTTCTGGTCAACACTGCTCAAAACGGCTTTAGCTGACTGATGCACCTTGTACGACGAGCATTTCGCCAGTTCTTCAGAGTTAATTATGGGATTTTATTGTCAAAAGACAGAATTATTACAAAGAATTATATTCTTATTCTTGAAATGGTAAATGGCTGTTTTCTTTTTTACAATTTGTGCACATTTTACCCATAGGAAAATCCCGCTCGTTGTACAAGTATCGCAGAGAAAATTCAAAGGTACTCACAGTTGCATGAGGGTTTCAGACAGAGAAACGCAATGGTTTGAAAGCTCGGCATTGCTAATAAACATTTTAAATATTATTTTATAAACTTCTGGTCAACACTGCTCAAAACGGCTTTAGCTGACTGATGCACCTTGTACGACGAGCGTTTCGCCAGTTCTTCAGAGTTAATTATGGGATTTTATTGTCAAAAGACAGAATTATTACAAAGAATTATATTCTTATTCTTGAAATGGTAAATGGCTGTTTTCTTTTTTACAATTTGTGCACATTTTACCCATAGGAAAATCCCGCTCGTTGTACAAGTATCGCAGAGAAAATTCAAAGGTACTCACAGTTGCATGAGGGTTTCAGACAGAGAAACGCAATGGTTTGAAAGCTCGGCATTGCTAATAAACATTTTAAATATTATTTTATAAACTTCTGGTCAACACTGCTCAAAACGGCTTTAGCTGACTGATGCACCTTGTACGACGAGCGTTTCGCCAGTTCTTCAGAGTTAATTATGGGATTTTATTGTCAAAAGACAGAATTATTACAAAGAATTATATTCTTATTCTTGAAATGGTAAATGGCTGTTTTCTTTTTTACAATTTGTGCACATTTTACCCATAGGAAAATCCCGCTCGTTGTACAAGTATCGCAGAGAAAATTCAAAGGTACTCACAGTTGCATGAGGGTTTCAGACAGAGAAACGCAATGGTTTGAAAGCTCGGCATTGCTAATAAACATTTTAAATATTATTTTATAAACTTCTGGTCAACACTGCTCAAAACGGCTTTAGCTGACTGATGCACCTTGTACGACGAGCGTTTCGCCAGTTCTTCAGAGTTAATTATGGGATTTTATTGTCAAAAGACAGAATTATTACAAAGAATTATATTACAAAGAATTATATTCTTATTCTTGAAATGGTAAATGCTGTTTTCTTTTTTACAATTTGTGCACATTTGACCCATAGGAAAATCCCATATTAACTCTGAAGAACTGGTCCTCTGCGAAACGCTCGTTGTACAAGTATCACAGAGAAAATTCAAAGGTACACAGTTGCACGAGAGTTTCGTACAGAGAAACGCAATGGTTAGAAAGCTCGGCGTTGCTAATAAACATTTTAAATATTATTTTATAAACTGCTGGTCAACACTGCTCAAAACGGCAAAACTAAGACAAAGTAATAATATTCGTAAGTAAAATGGTAAATGGCTGTTTTTTTTCTTTTTTTTACAATTTGTGCACATTTGACCCATTCACACACCGACGGGAGCATGTAGGGGTTAAGTGTCTTGCTCAAGGACACATCGACACGCTGCCCGGGGAGGAGCGGGAATCTCCGGATTGCCAGACGACTGCTCTACCTCCCGAGCCACTGTCGCCATGAAACTAGTACTTCCAGGTCTTACCCGAAAATGGAACTAATGAATACACTTTATGCACTCACTCAAAAGAACAAAAGAGGCACTCAAAATAACAAAAGAGGCGCAGGGACGACAGGAGCATGACAATTGTCTTTGCAAACCATTCAAAGTCTATGAGCTTCCGAAGAAGGGTGTTCACGTCAGGGGACGACAGGAGAAGGACGATTGTCTATACAGATGCAGACCATTCAAAGTCTATGAGCTTCCGAAGAAGGGTGTTCACGTCAGGGGACGACAGGAGAAGGACAATTGTCTTTGCAAACCATTCAAAGTCTATGAGCTTCCGAAGAAGGGTGTTCACGTCAGGGGACGACAGGAGAAGGACAATTGTCTTTGCAGACCAAAGTTTATGAGCTTACTTACGAAGAAGGGTGTTCACGTCAGGGGACGACAGGAGAAGGACGATTGTCTATGCAGATGCAGACCATTCAAAGTCTATGAGCTTACGAAAAAGGGTGGTCACTTGAGGGTTGATGGCGCTTCGCTTCTTTGCCCTGGAGCCTTTCTCCGGGTTGATGCCCAAGAAGAACCTGTTAATAAGCAAAGATACGTTTCAGTTTTAAATAGACTCAGCATTTATCAAGGTGCTCACCTGTGTTTTTTCATGGTACCTCTAACATAATGTTTACTCATCCGAATTTTGAAGCCATACTATAATGTGAATTAAACCATTATGTCAATTTCTTAACAAGATAGCAGCAACATCAAGTGATGGTGTGGTCCCAATTCACATAGTTGGTTCCAGGCTTCATACTCAAAGCATTTAATCTACTTTATGGCCTCTGTAGAAAGGCATGGACTTAATAGCCAGATAGTCTTTGCATGATAAGTCTTACTGATGACATTGATCATGTGTTCAGAGTGTTAAAATACCTTTGGATGAACTCAAGTGTGGATGATCCAACGGAAGGATACTCCAGGTTGAAGACATAGTAGCTGGTGAATAAAGCAGCTACCCCATGCAAAAATAATGGGTGTGGGCCCATCACAACTTCTCCCTCGATGGATAGCATCCATCCAGAAGGCTGCATTGCGTCACCTGAAATGAACAGATACCCCGTCATGCGTTGTTGTGGATAGGTATACATTCCTGCAAGGACATGACACAGAACTAAGGCTGTCTTAAATACTTCAAAGCTTCGTTCGATGGGCATGGGATTTGAATATGAAAATAAAATTCGATTATTAAAAAGAAAAAGAAAAATGCATATATATATATATATTTTTGCCAAATCAACTCTGCCTCTCTTACAACAAGCAATGCTGTCTCTTATTTAAGATGAGGTCGCACTGACAGATTTGTGTTCATTGTGCTGCTTTTATAAAGCCTCAAATGACGGCTTACAATATTTCATGAAAGCAAAGTGTTTTGTTTGTCTAAGATTTAAAAAGGTTTCAACTTTACAGCACTGACAAAGTTGAACATGAGACATGCCAGCTCAGGATATTATTTATAAGCGTCATATGTGTGCCGTATCACAAACTGCCTTCGGTCAGATTTTCCCCCTCGATGCAAAGGAACACAAGCTCATCCCTGAACATTATTACCTTGAATTATCAAACAGGGGGTGCTTGGGAGTGCTGCAGTATTCACATCAGCAACAGTGGCACAGGTCTGCAACAAAGTAACACACAATAGCAGATTTAACATTATGAAAGGATGAAGATAAGCTAATCCACGCACTACAGCTCACCACACATCAGCTCGGCCCATTTGGAGCAACTTGGGGGTTAAGTGTCTTGCTCAAGGACACTTCCGACATGCGGACAGTCAGAGCCAGGATTCAAACCACCAACCCTACGGTCGATGAACGACCATCTCTACCAACTGAGCTTCAGTCGCCCCTAATGTAATCACTCGCATTTCAAATATTTTAATATTTAAATAAACGTACATCAACTTCGAGCAGTAGTTTCTCCGTAGGCTCCTTGAAGTACACCATAAGGAGCAGGACAATACAGGCACTGATCTCCGAAACCTCTGGATGATATCTGGCCAGAACATCCCTGATCTTCGGGTTGTCCAGTTTCTGGCAGAACTGCAGGATGGTCCGTCCTCGATGACACAGGGCATCTTTGATCTTTTGAAGGACATCGGTGTCTGTCAGGAGGCCAAAGTGGGAGAAAAGCCCCGTCTGAGAGAAGAGAAAAGGCCATTCTTCTTTGACCGCCACCATCGTTGGTGGAGGCATTTTATTCAAGTAACGCCGCAGGATGACGTAGGTCCTCTCCATCAGAAGTTCTGCTCTCGCTGTCCCACCCATCCCTTCCTCTGTGTACAGACATACAAACCAAGTAACAACAATTAGATTTGATGTTGCCACATCTGGGAAATTGAGTGGCAAACCTTTAATTGTATTACTCATTCTGAATATTAAAGTGGCCTTTTTGCTTAATGTGGGATATTTATTCATGGTGTCAATTCACCAAAAGTAAAGTAGATTGCATGCCTGAGTAGATGTTCCGCAGATCCCTTTTCAAAGCCGCCATGGTTTCCTCTGTCTCCCCGTCCGGTAAGCTTGCTGGGCCCCACCTCACACACCTAGGGATAGGAAGGAATCATAGGCAACCTCTTAGTGGAATACATAAAAAAAGAAAAATTATAATATATATATTTTTTTATCATTCTTTCCAAAAGAAAAAAGGCCTCTAACGCTAATGGCACGCATACCAGAGGCTAACTGCCTACGAAAACAGGCACAGAAGCACTGAAAGAGGATTTCACCCATCTAATGAACACACTAGACTAGACAAATATCAAGATGTATCCATCAGTGGACCAATTGCATGCTTTTGCAGAGGACAAGAAGCCTTCAGACATTAAGCACCCCCCACAGCCCAAATGGAATGATAAAAAAAAAATATATATAAATATATATATATATTCTACTTTTTATTTTATTTTTGTCGACTAACTGCACATTTTGGCCAATCATAGTCGACTATCCAAATCCTTAGTCAGGGACAGCCCTAGAAATTATATTAAAAAAAAATCTACACATAATTTAAACATTCAATCCAAATAACCTAAGTTAGTCGAGCATTGGCAGTGCCACTTTAACCCCTAATTGCTGCGAGCGTGAATGGAGAGGACACTGGCGCCGTTTGTTTTGCCACCCCTACCCGTATTGGTCAACAGGACCTCTCGTCAGCCTGGACTCTCCTGCCATGCCAGTGGGCCGTCTTTCCTCTCTGCCTCTGCGGCGTCTAGCCAGAGTGTTGTTCCTGCTTTTATACTCCACTCTTGTTTTTACTTGTTGGAGAAGAGAGTGGCATCCGTCTCCAACCATTTCACCTCGCCTGCTAATGTCAGCAAAGGTGTCAGGATGGCTCCTGACAATTGTTCGGACGATACTGAGGCACGTGGTTCTGGTTGGGTTGTGCTCGTGCTCCATCATCTGATCCACCAAAGCGTTCACAAAGGCCCTTCTCTCATCTGGCTTTGGTCTCTGTTCTTTTTCCACTGCACGTTGAATGGCTGTTGACATCCGGTTCCAGTTGACACAAAAGTCTACATGCCATGCGCTGCCAGGCTGTGAAGAGTTTGGAGTGCTTGGGGGGCTGCACAACAGAGATTGCATAGAGGTGTTCGGAGAGGACAGAGTGTTCACAGAGCTCGTTGTTGGGGAACTTGAAGCAATTGGATGTGTTGGGGAACTTGAAGCAATTGGATGGGGAGGGAGCACCTCCATATTAAGGGTTACTAACCCTAGAAGGGACAAAAACAGTTATGCCAATGTTCCAAGGGCATAGTTCCAAGTGTCACGCAAGTCTAAATATGAATTTACCTTTCTTAAGACCATCCATCAGCTTCCGACACTGGATTGGTTTGAGGTGTCGGACCAGATCCACCCTCTCCATTAAGGCCAGATCTTCGACACTCTCCACTCCAAGATCCTCAAGTAGGGTGGTCAGTAAGTCATCAGGGAGGCCCGGTAAATATGACCAAACTGCTTCCTTTATATCTTCCATTACCTAGTCTCATTGATTAGGGTCAATCATGAATCAGTTTGTGCATATTCCCTACTTGTCTGTTTGCAGTGCACTATATGCGGTTAACTGCCAACATGTGCTCGCTATACAATCAACAATACAAAATCAACTATCTTAAGGTTACTTGATATCCTGCTCCACTTACGTCTGTCCTCACGTCTGTCATATCCTCCCTTTCCTGTTTAAACTGCTCCTGGAAAAGAATGGTGGAGCGCAATAAGCATCTGATCGTGCACGTTGTATGCTGGAAGAGGATAGTAGTCCAGTAAATCTTTGTGCTTAATGCACACGTAATCCTCTTGGGCCACTCCTAAGTCACAGTACACACCCATGTCAATCAACTTCACACAAATGTGTTTCTCTGAGACAAAGTGGACAGAGTTTTGGGCAACAATGACCAGCATAATCTTCCCCATGTGAAGTCCTTCATCACTGTTCCCAAACAAGATGAACATCCCCTTTCTGTAGTCTGTGCCTTTGACTGTAACATTGTTACAAGCCACTGCAGACTGAGACTCAAATTGACAACTGGCTACAGATGCCCTGATCTTGTTGTTGTAATCATCCAAATAAAAGGCAGTCCCCTTCTCTACCTGTATAACAGGAGGAAACAAGTTTCCCGCACTCAGGTAGGCCTGGAGGAGTTGGTGTCTCTCTGCTAGTGTTTTGCACAGATTTTTGAAATTGTGCAATTTTCTGGCACACTGTTTGAAAAAAGTGTGTTTGCTTTCAAACCGCAGAGTCCACAGGCGAATAAGTGGGCCAAAGTGGATGATTAGATCTGGATAATGGCCAATATAGTGATGCTTTGGCCTCAGGGGGGCATTGGGGAAGAGCCTTTTCCTGTTGCATATGTACTCCTCTGTGATGACTTTCAGATATGCTACCTGGCCTTCTGTAATGACTGGTGCACAGATAAGCTCAACCATCTCTCTCAGCTGCAAAATGAGCTGCCACACCTCATTGTCACAGGGATCTTTAATCCTGCCACCCACCAAGAGAGGGAGTAATCTAAGGAAACACCAGTTTTGAACTGCATGCCCACTTAGTTTGTCACTGCTGGGAGAGAGGTCTGCTGGTTTGTCCCTACCATCGTTCCCTTCATATCGGAACTTGTTTTTGCACCGATTTAACTGCAGGTAAGTAAAATGATTCTCCTGGACTAAATGGCGAATATATAAAGGAAGGTCATAAGCCATGACTCCCTCAAATAAATCATGGCCTAGACATGGTGGGAGGCCAGGCTGGCAAACATGGAAATGAGAAAGCTGGTTGAAAGGAGAGTCAAACTTGATACCGCATACAGAGTCTGTGGTACTAGTTTCCAGGTCTTGCAAATTACTTGTGTATGATTGGACCGTTCTTGTGGCACCACACAACACTGGATTCTTCACAAAATCCTCTCTCTGTACCTGACAGTAGCGACAAAAATATTTAGATCGACTGAAGTTTTCTAAAAATCCCCCAATAGAATGGGATCCTAAGTTGTCTCCTGCAATGGCAACCAAAGAGCCCTTTAGTACAGTGCCATCAGATATGACTACACCTCTCTCCTCCAGGATTTTGAGGTCCTCAATCAGATGTGCAAAAACCTTTTTTAGCCCAAAATACTTAAAGTCCTGCTCCCTACATAAGAGAACAAGTTGCATTTGATCTATAGAAGATCTATTGTGAGGCAAGATGTCAGTCAGGGTTAGGTAAACAGCTAAGACCTTGTGCTTTTTCTTCCCTGAGCCCAGTGGATTAACAACCTCGAAGGCATCTTGGTACAGTATCAAACCAAGTGAGGAAGGGTCAGCTTTCAACATTGGATTACTTTGAAATCCTTCTCCATCCTTGACATCCTGATAGACAGCATCAGTAGATTGCTGCAAACGTGTCATGTTATACTGTTCTCGTAGAGACTCGTTTTTGAACAGTGTCACCAATGTCTCATGTATAGGTACATACTGAGCAAAGCATTCTTTGTCATTTTCATCATTGCCCAAGAGCAAAGGCACGGGATGAACATGGTTGAAACACTCTTTAAAAGCAGACTTCCTCTTTGTATCTGTACTGAGTCTTCCCTTGTTAAAAAGTGTGAGTAGATCATCTCTGTTCACTTCATCAACCATGCTGCTTATAGTGGCCTGAGGGATTCCAAGTTTCTTCAATTTCTCACTCAGAACGTTAAGTGTATGAGACAGGCCAAGTTCATGAGCAATTTGAAAGTCCTCAATAATGGTTTGTATGGTGCTTGCCGGTAAGAGTAGCTTAGATTGCAATTTCAAATAGAAAAGTGTAAGGTTATGTAAAAAAAGGGTTTCGTCCACAGCTAATGGCACTTCTGGTTCATCATGTTCACCAGCAGCTTCTGAATACGTCTGACTGGGTTCTGGCAATGACTCTGTAGACTTGTCTAGTACCAAGTCATCTAAAACTGAATCCTTGTGTTTCCTGGAAATATGTGAAGCAAAAGTCATTACGTTTGTGAACCTGCAATCACAACCTCTAAATGGACATGGCGATTCCATTCCTCCCTTTATGTGTGTCTTCAAATGCTTGATAAGAGAGGCTAAAGTGTCACACTTAAATGCACAAGCCTCAAGCACACATTTCAAGGATGTGTCAGGTGGTAGAGCTGATCTAGGAGGTCTAGGCGGCTGACCAGCTTGCAGGTAGCACCTATGCAGCCTATATATATGAGATCTCAGTGCTGCGTGTTTTCTGAACCTCTGTGAGCAGTCAGGTATCCCGCACTGATAAAGATAATTGGGGGCGTTACTGTGGAGCTGCGCGTGCTGGACAAAGGTATGCACACTCTCAGACACATGCTGACATCGAATATATTTACAGTGGAACATTGTTGTGCGTGCTATAGTTACCTACCCAATCATTACATCTGCCTCACACTGAACACTGGTTAGCCTGGCTGCCTCACTGAACAAGATGCCACTGAACAGGATACTGTATGTTAAAGACCTCTCTGATGACCTAGAAAAAAGGAAACCAGAGAAAGGAGAGATTACAGTTTGCATGCAGATTATGAACGTATACTATAGGCTAATCTCAGGTGTACTGCACAGGAAACAAATAGTCTATAAACTACGATCTGTGTTGCATATAGGCCTACCTATACAACCAAGAAGCAATCCGTGCATGGATCTGGGGAGACGTCAGTGCAGATTACTGTCCTGTACGCCTTGTCGGCCGGAACGATTCAGGCAGGCAATCAGTTGGCAGGCCCTAGGACAAGGGAGGGAGGCAAGAGGAAAGAAAAAAAACACAGGGAACGACGCATAAATTCATGTCAAACAGTACTGCATGAGGTGATTAATCTCAGGTGTACTGCACAGGAAACAAATATAGTCTATAAACTACGATCTGTGTTGCATATAGGCCTACCTATACAACCAAGAAGCAATCCGTGCATGGATCTGGGGAGACGTCAGTGCAGATTACTGTCCTGTACGCCTTGTCGGCCGGAAAGATTCAGGCATAGGCAATCAGTAGGCAGGCCCTAGGACAGAAAAAAAACACAGGGAACGACACATAAATTCATGTCAAACAGTACTGCATGAGGTGATTAATCTCAGGTGTACTGCACAGGAAACAAATATAGTCTATAAACTACAATCTGTGTTGCATATAGGCCTACCTATACAACCAAGAAGCAATCCGTGCATGGATCTGGGGAGACGTCAGTGCAGATTACTGTCCTGTACGCCTTGTCGGCCGGAAAGATTCAGGCATAGGCAATCAGTAGGCAGGCCCTAGGACAGAAAAAAAACACAGGGAACGACGCATAAATTCATGTCAAACAGTACTGCATGAGGTGATTAATCTCAGGTGTACTGCACAGGAAACAAATATAGTCTATAAACTACGATCTGTGTTGCATATAGGCCTACCTATACAACCAAGAAGCAATCCGTGCATGGATCTGGGGAGACGTCAGTGCAGATTACTGTCCTGTACGCCTTGTCGGCCGGAAAGATTCAGGCATAGGCAATCAGTAGGCAGGCCCTAGGACAGAAAAAAAACACAGGGAACGACGCATAAATTCATGTCAAACAGTACTGCATGAGGTGATTAATCTCAGGTGTACTGCACAGGAAACAAATATAGTCTATAAACTACGATCTGTGTTGCATATAGGCCTACCTATACAACCAAGAAGCAATCCGTGCATGGATCTGGGGAGACGTCAGTGCAGATTACTGTCCTGTACGCCTTGTCGGCCGGAAAGATTCAGGCATAGGCAATCAGTAGGCAGGCCCTAGGACAGAAAAAAAACACAGGGAACGACGCATAAATTCATGTCAAACAGTACTGCATGAGGTGATTAATCTCAGGTGTACTGCACAGGAAACAAATATAGTCTATAAACTACGATCTGTGTTGCATATAGGCCTACCTATACAACCAAGAAGCAATCCGTGCATGGATCTGGGGAGACGTCAGTGCAGATTACTGTCCTGTACGCCTTGTCGGCCGGAAAGATTCAGGCATAGGCAATCAGTAGGCAGGCCCTAGGACAGAAAAAAAACACAGGGAACGACGCATAAATTCATGTCAAACAGTACTGCATGAGGTGATTAATCTCAGGTGTACTGCACAGGAAACAAATATAGTCTATAAACTACGATCTGTGTTGCATATAGGCCTACCTATACAACCAAGAAGCAATCCGTGCATGGATCTGGGGAGACGTCAGTGCAGATTACTGTCCTGTACGCCTTGTCGGCCGGAAAGATTCAGGCATAGGCAATCAGTAGGCAGGCCCTAGGACAAAAAAAAAACACAGGGAACGACGCATAAATTCATGTCAAACAGTACTGCATGAGGTGATTAATCTCAGGTGTACTGCACAGGAAACAAATATAGTCTATAAACTACGATCTGTGTTGCATATAGGCCTACCTATACAACCAAGAAGCAATCCGTGCATGGATCTGGGGAGACGTCAGTGCAGATTACTGTCCTGTACGCCTTGTCGGCCGGAAAGATTCAGGCATAGGCAATCAGTAGGCAGGCCCTAGGACAAGGGAGGGAGGCAAGAGGAAAGAAAAAAAACACAGGGAACGACGCATAAATTCATGTCAAACAGTACTGCATGAGGTGATTAATCTCAGGTGTACTGCACAGGAAACAAATAGTCTATAAATTAGTATTGTTTGTCTAGCAGTGTCGAGCTTGAGTGTTATACTCCGAGTACATACTGTAGTATAGACAGCATAGTTGGTGGTAGTATAGACATGGTAGCATAATAGTAAAATTCAGTAAGACAGTTATTATTAGTTAAAATTCTGATATTGAAGAAGTTTTGGTTGATAAAGTGGGCAGTTTATCCTGTGCTGAAAAGTCTCCATTCCAATAGAGAGAGTATATATTTTAGTGTTTATTTGATTGATTTGGCCTTTTATTTATTACGTTTCCACAGTTATTTCCTCATACTTTATTAACATTTTGTACATAATACAAGTTCATGTTAAAATGATGACACAAAAAGCCAGACCGAGGGCTTGTTTCATAAACAAACTGAACTTTCTTTTGCCTGCCTACTGTATTTGTTTGGTGGAAACCTGATCATAAAGTAAAGTAAAAAAAAAAAAAAAAAAAGTAGTGTGCTATTTTTGTAGTGTAGCTTGCTACATTTATCTGGGGATAGCTTCCATTGTAGTTGAGCTATATTTAATCGAGAGTAACTAGTGTAGCTTACTACATTTTCCAAGTAGCTTGCCCATCACTGGCTAAATGCTGCATGTAGCTAGTTAGCTGAACTGAAGCTATATAGGTAGCCAGGTAGCTAAATGGCTGGCTATACTATAGCTCCAGTTCAGAACAACACTTTTTCACTGGTAGTTTGTGGAAATGAACCAACTTTCCCCTCTTTCACACGGTAAAATTAGTTTGAACAGCCAGGAGCAATATAAAAAAAAACACAGTGGTCCCGTTGTTTGGTAGGCAACGTTGCATTACCCAACAGAGGTCAGACATAGCTAACAGCTAACATTAGCAGCAGGCACACATAACGTGTAAAAACGCATAACCATGTAAAAAACGAACACAGCACTACTCCGCTGGCATTTGCAATCGAAATCATAGATACAGAATAATATCCACCATCGACTTTATCATGCACTATATACTCACGTTTTATTGTCGATTAACGATGCAGAGATACAGCACACGCTGATACAACAATGGAGGAAGGTGCAGGTATTCTGGGAGGCAAGGTACAGGTGTAGTGCATTCTGGGAGGCGCCCGCCCAGGAAGCTGGTGTGTGTGCAGGCAGCCTAGACAAGTCTCAACATGTCTCCTAATCATGCATTATACGCAATACGCAGGTGCAGAACGGGTACTGATTGATTGATTGATTGATTGATTGATTGATTGATTGATTGAAAACTTTATTAACAGATTGCAGAATGGGTACAATACAGTACAGCTCAATACACACAATTGTTAAGGGGATGCAGACCAGAGAAAGACTTTCGTCTTGTTTACATCAGGGTCCCCCATAACCTTTCAATTCATCAGGACATACATCGTCATCATCATTTATTTATTCGTACATGGAATTACCACAGTCCAACAGTACATATAATTCACCAAATACCATGGCCGAAAGGAACAGGAAGAAGAAAAAATCTTCTACACCTGCCCTTACACACACACAACACACCAATAGACTTATTGTGTAAAACAAACAGAATATGCATTTTGCAAAAATGGAAACATCAACACAACCAAATTAAATCAACATAAATAAACCCATTTTGTGTATCTATCAGCAAACTACATATTTCGGTTCATTCATTTACACACACACACACACACACATACATGACATACAGACAGTACTGCTACATCTATACATTTATGAAACCGTACATTAGGTGGGGTGGGGTGGGGGGGGGGGGGCTGTACATTGGAGATGGTTGGGTGGGTGGGGTGGGGGGGTTGGGTAGGTTGGGTATAGGAGGGGTGGGTGGACACTGTACAACTGTATACAAGCACATTGGAATATTGACAAAACCATGTTGGTAATTTACTGTACATTGGAGGGGGTTGGGTTAGGACATTTACAGGGGCCAGTTTCGAATTGCAGTCTCCCGTATAGGTGTTCTTTGAGAGTGGTTTTGAAAGTGGGTAGTGATTCACATTCCTTTACAGCTTTGGGTAGGGCGTTCCACATTGATCTGGCATAATTGCGAAACATGTTTAGTCCCTGATTGAGCCGAATCTGGGTACCAGGCCCATTGCATGTTGATGTACTCTGTCGTCTCTAAGCCATCCTAGGTTGTCAAAGTGGGCAGGGGTGAGGTGGGTTCTAGGAGTAAGGTCAAGCATGTAGTCTGACCAGTTTGTTTTGAGATGTTTGTGTAGCAGGGTGGATTATCCCTATGAACGTTCACCAGGTAGGGGGAACGCAGCATGCAGATCTGAGTCCAACTGAATCCCTGACTTTAGTGCAGGAGTAGAGTGGAGCTTTAGCAGAGTGGTGGATGGGGCCTATAGGATTTACTAACCTAGGGGTAGTGAGCTGGTCCTTCTTGCCCTCCAGGGCGACTCGCAGTAATTCCCCACACACCCACACTTCTCCTAATACTACCCGCACCCTCCCACACCTGGTGGCAGTAGTGATAGATGATATACTTTCTCCCCAAAGCAGTACCTTTCCTTGCTGATGAGCAGAGACCTGTCCCAATGATATAGGCTCCCCTGTTAGGGAAGTTTAGGCTGCAGAGGACTATGATGGTCCAGTTCTACACTGCCATCATCCAGTCCATCCTCACCCTCTCCATCATCACCTGGTTCCCTGCAGCCACGGTCAGGGACAAGGCTGCAGCGGGTGATACGATCAGCGGAGAGTGTGATCGGCTGCCCCCTTCCCTCCCTCAAGTCCCTACATTCCTCCAGGGCCTTGAGGAGGGCGAGGAAGATCATGGCAGACCCCGCCCACCCGGGTCACGACCTCTTCACCATGCTTTTCACCCTAGCAACCACCTAGAAACACCCTAGCAACCACATATAACACCCTAGCAACCACCTAGAAACACCCTAGCAACCACTTATAACACCCTAGCAACCACCTAGAAACACCCTAGCAACCACATATAACACCCTAGCAACCACCTAGAAACACCCTAGCAACCACTTATAACACCCTAGCAACCACCTAGAAACACCCTAGCAACCACATATAACACCCTAGCAACCACCTAGAAACAACCTAGCAACCATATATAACACCCTAGCAACCACCTAGAAACACCCTAGCAACCACTTATAACACCCTAGCAACCACCTAGAAACACCCTAGCAACCACTTATAACACCATAGCAACCACCTAGAAACACCCTAGCAACCACTTATAACACCCTAGCAACCACCTAGAAACACCCTAGCAACCACTTATAACACCCTAGCAACCACCTAGAAACACCCTAGCAACCACCCATAACACCCTAGCAACCACCTAGAAACACCCTAGCAACCACCTAGAAACACCCTAGCAACCACTTATAACACCCTAGCAACCACCTAGAAACACCCTAGCAACCACCCATAACACCCTAGCAACCACCTAGAAACACCCTAGCAACCACTTATAACACCCTAGCAACCATAGAAACACCCTAGCAACCACTTATAACACCCTAGCAACCACCTAGAAACAACCTAGCAACCATATATAACACCCTAGCAACCACCTAGAAACACCCTAGCAACCACTTATAACACCCTAGCAACCACCTAGAAACACCCTAGCAACCACCTAGAAACACCCTAGCAACCACTTATAACACCCTAGCAACCACCTAGAAACACCCTAGCAACCACCCATAACACCCTAGCAACCACCTAGAAACACCTTAGCAACCACCTAGAAACACCCTAGCAACCACTTATAACACCCTAGCAACCATAGAAACACCCTAGCAACCACCTAGAAACACCCTAGCAACCAGCTATAACACCCTAGCAACCACCTAGAAACACCCTAGCAACCACTTATAACACCCTAGCAACCGTAGAAACACCCTAGCAACCACTTATAACACCCTAGCAACCACCTAGAAACACCCTAGCAACCACCCATAACACCCTAGCAACCACCTAGAAACACCCTAGCAACCACCTAGAAACACCCTAGCAACCACTTATAACACCCTAGCAACCACCTAGAAACACCCTAGCAACCACCCATAACACCCTAGCAACCACCTAGAAACACCCTAGCAACCACCTAGAAACACCCTAGCAACCACTTATAACACCTTAGCAACCATAGAAACACCCTAGCAACCACCTAGAAACACCCTAGCAACCAGCTATAACACCCTAGCAACCACCTAGAAACACCCTAGCAACCACTTATAACACCCTAGCAACCATAGAAACACCCTAGCAACCACTTATAACACCCTAGCAACCACCTAGAAACACCCTAGCAACCACCCATAACAGCAACCACCTAGAAACACCCTAGCAACCACTTATAACACCTTATTGTGAAATAAGAATAATATAATGTGATATGTTGATATGCTATTGTGAGATTACAACATCTGATGTGATATGACAGAGAAAGACTTTTGTCTTGTTTTTTTTAATAAAATTACAATATATTATTGTGAAATAATAAATAAATTATGTGAAATATTCATATGCTACTGTGAGATAAAAAAATGTGATGTGATATTACAGAGGATTTTGATTGCAATATTTTATTGTGAAATAATAAATAAATTATGTGAAATATTCATATGCTACTGTGAGATTACAACATCTGATGTGATATTACAGAGGATTTTGATTGCGGTATCTTATTGTGAAATAAGAATAATATAATGTGATATGTTGATATGCTATTGTGAGATTACAACATCTGATGTGATATTACAGAGAAAGACTTTTGTCTTGTTTTGTATAAAATTACAATATTCTATTGTGAAATAAGAATAATATAATGTGATATGTTGATATGCTACTGTGAGATTACAACATCTGATGTGATATTACAGAGAAATACTTTCATCTTGTTTTGTATAAAATTACAATATTTTATTGTGAAATAAGAATAATATAATGTGATAAATTGATATGCTATTGTGAGATTACAACATCTGATGTGATATTACAGAGAAACACTTTCGTCTTGTTTTGTATAAAATTACAATATCTTATTGTGAAATAAGAATAATATAATGTGATATGTTGATATGCTACTGTGAGATTACAACATCTGATGTGATATTACAGAGGATTTTGATTGCAATATTTTATTGTGAAATAATAAATAAATTATGTGAAATATTCATATGCTACTGTGAGATTACAACATCTGATGTGATATTACAGAGGATTTTGATTGCGGTATCTTATTGTGAAATAAGAATAATATAATGTGATATGTTGATATGCTATTGTGAGATTACAACATCTGATGTGATATTACAGAGAAAGACTTTCGTCTTGTTTTGTATAAAATTACAATATTTGATTGTGAAATAAGAATAATATAATGTGATAAATTGATATGCTATTGTGAGATTACAACATCTGATGTGATATTACAGAGAAACACTTTCATCTTGTTTTGTATAAAATTACAATATTTTATTGTGAAATAAGAATAATATAATGTGATAAATTGATATGCTATTGTGAGATTACAACATCTGATGTGATATTACAGAGAAAGACTTTCATCTTGTTTTGTATAAAATTACAATATTTTATTGTGAAATAAGAATAATATAATGTGATAAATTGATATGCTATTGTGAGATTACAACATCTGATGTGATATTACAGAGAAACACTTTCGTCTTGTTTTGTATGAAATTACAATATCTTATTGTGAAATAAGAATAATATAATGTGATATGTTGATATGCTACTGTGAGATTACAACATCTGATGTGATATTACAGAGGATTTTGATTGCAATATTTTATTGTGAAATAATAAATAAATTATGTGAAATATTCATATGCTACTGTGAGATTACAACATCTGATGTGATATTACAGAGGATTTTGATTGCGGTATCTTATTGTGAAATAAGAATAATATAATGTGATATGTTGATATGCTATTGTGAGATTACAACATCTGATGTGATATTACAGAGAAAGACTTTCGTCTTGTTTTGTATAAAATTACAATATTTGATTGTGAAATAAGAATAATATAATGTGATAAATTGATATGCTATTGTGAGATTACAACATCTGATGTGATATTACAGAGAAACACTTTCATCTTGTTTTGTATAAAATTGCAATATCTTATTGTGAAATAAGAATAATATAATGTGATATGTTGATATGCTACTGTGAGATTACAACATCTGATGTGATATTACAGAGGATTTTGATTGCAATATTTTATTGTGAAATAATAAATAAATTATGTGAAATATTCATATGCTACTGTGATATTACAACATCTGATGTGATATTACAGAGGATTTTGATTGCGGTATCTTATTGTGAAATAAGAATAATATAATGTGATATGTTGGTATGCTATTGTGAGATTACAACATCTGATGTGATATTACAGAGGATTTTGATTGCGGTATTTTATTGTGAAATAAGAATAATATAATGTGAAATCAAAAGATACTGTCTTTTTTACATGTATTTGTTGGGATATTACAGGAGGCCTTAATTACAATATGTTACTGTAAGATAATACTGTTAAATGTTGTGAAGTGCTGGTTACTTTTTACAGTGTAGATAACCTAGTTATATTAGTATTGGCTGAGCGTCCCGCTCTGAGCCTTACGAGATACTTCTATCTCCTGTGATACTTAATGTATCTCCCACGAATAAAAAACACATGCACCCCACCTGTATGGGGCCCCGCCCCTTATGGTGGCCACCACCCATATAACCATGACTCTGGTCATGAAACACCCTTCCTCGCCAAAAACCCGTCCCAGGAAAAGATCCCTCAAGAGGGAACTCAGGGCGCGCAGAGCGGGACGCTCAGCCAATACTAATATAACTAGGTTATCTACATAACCTATCGTTATATTTCGTATTTGCATCGCGTCCCGCTCTGAGCCTTACGAGATAATGGGGAAGAGCGGGCGCGAGACCCGACAGATGTACCCCCTGAGGACCCGTAAGCCCACATCAAGGGGTGCGGGGAGCCCTGTCACCCCATCCTTCCTAACGAAGGGGGGGCGCAGTCAACTCCACCTGAATGCGAACAAGAGGGAGCTAGAACCCCTTGAACACACCGTACAGGCGGAACCACGTGTGACTCAACACACTGTGGCCCATACCCATACACTCCTGCTACCCGACCAAAGGACGGGAAGCAGGAAAGGCCACAGACCCCAGAACCGCCTGGGAGACAGAACCCCCGGTCATGTCCATGAGGAAAAACCTTACAAAGGAGCCCGGGTAGGACCATGAAGCTGCAGCATAGATGGCCTCCACCGAGGCCCCACCCAGGAGAGCGGCAGAGGCAGCCACCCCACGAGTGGAGTGCGCCCTGACGCCCCCAGGGGGATCCTGCCCAGCCAACGTGTAGCAGCGGGTAACACCCTCGCACAACCAATGGGACAGGCGCTGCTCCGACAGTGCCTTACCAGCACGAGCCCCACCGTAACAGACAAAAAGCTGGACGGTAACCCTGAAATCCTGAGTACGGCTGAGGTAAATCCCCAAGCACGGACTGGACATGACAGGTGAAGGCCCGCATCTAACTCACTAGTGTGAGGAGGAGGACGAAACGCCTGAACCACAATATCCCGGGAGCGGAAGGAACTCCGGATATTCTTAGGCACGAAAGCAAGATCAGGTCGCAGAGTGACACCGCAATCGGTCCGAAAAGACAGGCACTCTGGACGTACCGAGAGAGCACAGAGCTCACCTACGCGTTTAGCGGAAGTGACAGCCAGAAGGAACGCGGTCCTGAAGGACAGCCGGCCCCACGGCGCCTGCTCGAGCGGCTCAAACGGGGCCAAGGACAACCGACCGAGGACCAATTGAAGATCCCAAGTCGGAGCCAAGGAGCGTTGCACCGGCTTAACGCGTCGAGCGCCAAGCAGGAAACGCTTCACAAGAGGGTGGCTGAACAAGACATCCCCTCAAACCCCTCATGATAGGAGGATATAGCTGCTGCATATACCCTCACCGTCGAAGCCGACAGTCTATCAAGGAGAGACTGGAGGTAACCAAGGACAGCATCCAGGGGGCAGGAGACTGAGTCCCGGCCCCCCGCCTTACACCACACTTGGAACATACGTCATCTGCCCGCGTAAGCGCGACAGTGGAGGGAGCATGCGCATTCCAGATGGTAACACCATCAGGATCAAGAACCTGCGCCCCTCAACGTACCCGTCCCAACAACTGACCTAACAGATGTATGGGGAAGAATCCCTGGCGGCACGGCATCGGTCCCAGACCTACCTGGCCATGTCCAGACGCAATCCTCACCCGTCAGGATGAGGGCCGCCCCGCGACAGTACACCTGCACCCACATTCTCCCTGCCGGGGATGTGGGGAGCCCTCAGGCCACGCAGATGGAGGACGCCCATAGCCAGCCGCCCGCCGCCTGGTGCAGACAGGGGGAGCGTACTCCTCCCTGTCTGTCGATACACGACACTGACGTCGTATCGTCCGTCCTGATCAACACCATTTGTGGACCAGAAGGACCGCTTTCAACACCAACACATTGAACGTAGCGCAGACCGGGCAGCATGGTTTGCCAGCTGCCCCCTACTGCGTTGGCCCGACGCATCACCAGCGAGGGAGGCGTCGGTGAAAACGCGACGTGAGACAGCGCCGTAACCGTCCTAGGACGGAACCTCCCGAGCGTGTTGACAACACGCTCTGAGATGGATGCCCATAGCCCTCCAACCGTTGACTGGGAAGAGGAATACTCTACATCCAGTCTACAGCAACCCCAGGCTGGTAGAGACCTGCCTGGTATGAAACCTGACGATCCACCTTGACCGCAAAGGACCAGAACGTCATCAGGGCAGAACACTCCGTAACCCCGGACGACGCAGGCCCCAGTGCGGCCTCCACGCACTTGGTGAAGATGCGGGGAGCCAGAGAAAACCGAACGGCAGCCTCTGGTACTCATACGCTAACCCTGCAAAGGAAGCGTAGGTAAGCCCTAGGATGGAAGATCGGGGATGCGCATACGCATCCTACAGGTCTATGGAGGAGAACCAGACCCCCACCTGACAGTGTTCAACAGGTAGGAGACGACCCAAAAAATGCTGAACCTTCCCATGGGACAGGTCCAGCCTGGGTCTTACACCCCTCCCTCCCGACTTCTCGGGCTGAGAACACCGGGAGGAGAACGCCACGACGATGGCTTGCTTCGTCCACAGAGATTGGATCTCGTTGACCAGAGCTGTCCCTGCTGGAGACCCCGACAACAGGGTCTGTACCAAACCTGAAAACGGGTGGGGTTGTGTAAACACAAGTCCCCGCCTCACCGTTCTCTCCATCTACCTCGACATATGGTACTGCCGTAGTCATATGTGATGACACTCCCAACGCACCCGCCGTCACGTGGCGCAGGTCCGCCAGGAACTGTAGATAGTTGGCCCGGTCCCCCCGCTGTGCGTAGACAACCCCGGAACCGTGCGAGGAGCACATTCCGTGTCGGAACACCTGACCCTGACACACCCACGAGGCAACCGCACCCAAGGGGGAACCCCGACAGAAAGGGCCGATCTGATACGGGGGGCTTCCGATGAAAAACCCCCCCCCCACTGAACACCCCTCCAGAACATGCTGAAGGAGTTGTTCTGCAGCCGGACATGCAAGGTGTAAGGCCCCCATGGGTTCCTACACACCGTAGCCCTGCAGTGATATTACTACCACCCCAAACCATGTGAGCTGCGACCACTTGCCAATATTTCAGGAGTGGGAGGCACCAACATGATACCTGGCCTGGCGAAGGCGAGGCCGGGGAAGCCCGCACTGTGTGCCTCAAAAGGTTTCGAGCCCCCCTGCTGACAACACTTAAGTTGACAGACGTAACACCAGGCTCAACCAACACAGTTCAAGGTGTGGGAGCCGCTTGACAGCACAACATTCTCACGGACAGACCCAGGCTCAGCCATCAACTGGGTGTCAGCCCCTGTCCCCATGAGAAGCGAAAAAAGGGGGGCCGCCCGCGCATCAACGAAGGCACGCGGCCCGCAGCCAAAGGAAACAATCAGAGCCCACTTCTTCCGCTGGTGTTGGGGAAGGGAGTGATCGGAGAGCGGGCTGCTCGCGGCAGAACGGTGATGGCTTGTTTGTTCAAGCCGAACCCATCCTACATGGCCGATCCCTCGGCCGCCAAGGCTGTCGGCCTTGTGGACACCTGTCGAATCAACGCCCAGGATACCTCTGGCGGGGGAAAAACATGGCCGCCTGTCGAGGACCCCGTCATCGCCGCTGACGAGGCCGTGCTCTCTCTTCTTCTGGCTGCGCGGTGTGAGGCGGTGTAGGGCCTAGGACAATACCGCCCGCGCTCCAGCAGAAGACCAAAATCCCCTGCGGAGAGGGGAACCCTGAGCGGTTATAGCTTGCGGCTGGGTCAAAGCTAATAACGTCAACAACCTCGCACGATGTGTCGACGTCGGCTGGCCCTCAAGGCCCCTCCACCAGACACCATTTTTTTAATAGAAAAAACCAGCAATTCGAACACAGTTCTAATCGTTGCCAATTCCATACCGTGGCGGTACAAGCCTTAACAGCCCACCAGCCACTCGCCAGGCCGACCCACCCATGGTGTCGGCCGGGCGGGGCATTGTTTCAATATATCAAAAACAAAGGACTGACGTTAACATGGAGCACCAGTGGTGATTGCAAACAGCACCCTCCACTGTGGTGTGCACCATGAAAGGCTTTAAATGAATAAAAGAGCTAAACCACAAAAAACTGTAGAATGAGCAAACCCATACACACAAAGTTTAAGGGGAGACGGACCAGACCCGTCTTCATTCAAAATATTCACAACAGAACACCAGCCCTAGTTTAGCCCATTTACCAAAAAAGGTAAACAAAGCCCCCCCCCTGCACTACTCCCCCAGTATACCGATTGACCGTCAGTATGAATGGTTTGAGAGGAGAGAAAGCTGTAGCAAGACAGACCCTCTCATAGCAGAGTGACAAAACGAAACAATAGCCCCCTACACAGGGCCGCCCCAGGAGGTGGGGGGCCTCGCGTCAAAAAACGCACAGGGCCTCACATTTCTCCCAGGCGGCCCTGCCCTTATACTACTGCAGCCTAACGCCAGGCAATGTGGGACCCAAGACAACAATTGCCTGTGCACAGACACGCAACATGTTTATCATGTCGGCTGGACCCATAGCCCCACTACCCAACGCCAACCCAGATGGGAACACCGTTCAACAAACCCCGCCGGAACACAAGGTAAAATACCTGGCTAGGAACCTAGCCACGACCTACCCCGTTGTCAACCCATTTACCCGAAAAAGGTAAATAGAACTCAAAAAGCCCCACAACAGCTACCGACTGACCTTCATTGATGAACCGGGCAAGAGGCGGGAGAGTGACAACATCTCACGGCGGAGACATTAAAACAGCATAGCAATTAGCAGTAGTAATAGCATGCGGCAGTAGCGATAGCATGTAGCATAGCTTCAGATGTTTTAGCAGCACGCCCAAGACAGCTTGGAAACCGTTCCCTGCAGAGAACGTTCACCAAACCATCCTGCCCCCGGCGCCAACACACAACATGGATGTGTAACAAAACAAACCAGCATTACTAACACTAATACCCATGCCTGAAGACACAGGGCCTACCTGAGTACAAGCTGGCCCGACAGCCAGCCTTGTACAGCTGAACCTCGATGTGCAGTCATCAAACGAGGAACATCAACACAGGCCCGTCGTGTCGCCGAAAACATGCGTCGAAGATGCCAGGGGCCAGCAACCTCCGGTAAGCTTCCAACATTATTAATCTTCCTTAATCTTTTCATTCCGCTAGACTCGTATGGTGCACGCATCCAATACGCTGGGACGAAAACAGAGGAAGGGTGTTTCATGACCAGAGTCATGGTTATATGGGTGGTGGCCACCATAAGGGGCGGGGCCCCATACAGGTGGGGTGCATGTGTTTTTTATTCGTGGGAGATACATTAAGTATCACAGGAGATAGAAGTATCTCGTAAGGCTCAGAGCGGGACGCGATGCAAATACGAAATATAACTACACATTGCACCAGGTGAGTTAGTTGAAGAGGTGAGCCAATTAGTGAAATCATCAGCTGGTGTTTAGGCCAAGGTGAAATTAAACCAAGTATACACTCTGCCCACAATGGAATGTGTTCTGCGATAGACAATGCTGAAATGAAAGAACAGAGGACACTTTTTTTGCATTAAAATTATTTAATGCACTTCTCCATTGAAGGTAAACTAACATGGACGGCATTCACATCACAGCATGAATAATATCACAATATTAAAAACAGACTGGTGTATCCTGAATAATATCACAATATTAACCACAGCATACGGATTATCCTGAATAATATCACAATATTAAAAGCAGAATACTGGAGTACCCTGAATAATATCACAATATTAAAGACAGAATACTGGAGTACCCTGAATAATATCACAATATTAAAGACAGAATACTGGAGTACCCTGAATAATATCACAATATTAAAGACAGAATACTGGAGTACCCTGAATAATATCACAATATTAATCACAGCATAATGCGGATCTGTCTATTCCCCTGATAGCAGGTGTTTAATCAAAGATCCATGCTTTCTAGTGTTGCACAAGGACCAATCAGCATGGGTATGGGCGGGTTAATTTTCCATTGATGGGGATTTGATTGGCTGTTTACCTGCGGTCGCAGGATTAATAACGTTAACGTTAGTTCGGCCAGATAAACAATTAAAATATACCAATTAAAATGGTTGGACCTGTGAGATTTGTACTTTGTACTTTGTAGGTCTGCATTTTAAATGTAAGGAGTAAAAAGTATGTTTTGTTTCTCTGAAATGTAATGGAGTAAAAGTACAAAGTATAATAACCTAATAATACTTGAGTAAAGTACAAATCCCCCAAAACAGTACTTAAGTATTGTAACGAAGTACAATTACTCAAGTACTTTACACCCCTGCTTATTACACACACACTGCTGCTACTCTCACTGCAGAAGATTATTATTGTACTTCTTACCCTTGTAAAAAGCATATACCTTGTATTGTACGGTTTGTACAGATCGTATTGTGTTGAGGAGCCGGGAAGAACAAGCATCTCATGTTTTTCTGAATGTTTGTACATTTAAAAAAACTGTGACGATGAAAGAATCTGAATCTGAAATTCTTCATACATAGCCTATATTTATTGTAACGTATATTCTGAGCATAAAAGACCCTCATCCACACCTTTGTTTACGCTGTTACACTCATTATATTATTTACACTATTTATTTTTTGTCATATATTTATATTCAGATCATTACTGCGCCCATACCTGTACCCCCCCTCTCCCCTCCCCCATGTTGCTATTTTACATCTTGTCATTTAGCTGACGCTTTTATCCAAAGCGACTTACACGTTCTGTATGACAAGTCATCAGGAAGGGTACAAACTCTATCAGCTGAGTAACAATGTTCATCAAAGTGTTGAGCGCTACACTGTAGGTTAGTATTAGGACAAGGGCGGCTGGGTGGCGCAGCGGACAAGGCGCTCGTCACCAACGCAAGAGACACTAGTATCGAATCCAGCTGTCAGCGTTGCTTCCGGCTTGGGCCGGCCGTCATACTGGCTCGATTGGCAGAGTCAGCGGGAGGGAAGCCGGTGGGGTGGTATTCTGGTCGTTGTAAAACAGCGACTCCTACAGTTCGGTCGGGGCGCCTGCACAGCGAGGGAAGGATCTGGGAGACGTAGTGTGATCCTTCCACACGTTACACTCCCCCAGTGAGAGTCTGCGCTGCCAGGTGAAAAGAAGTGGTGGGCTGGCTACACATGTGTCGGAGGAAGCATGTGATAGTCTCCGCCCTCCCAGACCGACAGTAGGGGGTAGAGTGCGCAACGACCAGGAAGGGGATTGGGAATTGGCATAACAACTAACATTGGGATGGGAGAAAAACTGAAAAAGAAGGAGGAAAAAGATGTGCAAATAGCAATAAACCGGACTCAAAGAGAACGTAACTGAAATCATTCGCGTTTTGTGGCACTTTTCCCTGTGAACATCCAAACATTGTAAAAAATCCTCAACACCGTCCACTTAGAGGAGACCTCTCTGCCCTTAAAGTAAAAGGTGATTAGTTTGCTCATATAAGTCCATTTCAGTTGGCCGGCGTCCAAAAGTGTTACTAATTAAAAATCAATCTGTGGGCCATTAGCACGAAGGTGTGCGCCAAGGTTGTGTGTTTCGCAGGATCAGTCGTAATGAGGCTTTAGACCTGGGATGGAGAGAATAGAGAGAGGGGGATGGAGGGAGGAGAGGAGGAGGAGGAGGAGGAGGAGGAGGAGGAGGAGGAGGAGGAGGAGGAGGAGGAGGAGGAGGTAGAGATCTGAGATAATCCGGGGGAACCTGTGCTGTTGCTCAACTTAACAATTGATACTATGTGTAAAGATGCTGAACTTGTAGTCTTCACTAATTGATCCACTTACCCTCGTCGGGAGAAAGCCTGGAGAAATAAATGTGGGTGTTCATTGCGTGCGAGGGACTCCATAGATAACTATTAAAAGCCGGATTTGTTGCCATGATTCTGATGGGGCTGCAGAAGGGATGCCGGAGCAGGGAGGCATTAGTCTGCTTTAGCGCCGTGTTGGATGTTTACGTGATAAATGTTGGCGACTCAGACCAGCACCTTGGGAGTAGCAGGGCCCTGGACTCTGGAACTTATTAAAGTCGCAGGGCGCGTATTTCAGAGCCACCCCGCTCGGGGGAAAAAATATATATAAGAAATCATCCGCCCCAATTACAGAGGTGTAACCGGTGCTGATACCTACCTGAGTCCGCTTGGTTCTAGGCCGGACCGCTCTCCGCGCGGAGTCAAAACGAAGCGGACGGGACCGCAGTTTACTGTGTTATAACGTTGTAGATGTGTTTGAACAGAACCTATAACACAGTGGGGTTGAAGGGGATATGAGTCAAATCAAATCAAATCAAATTAATTTGTAGGGGGGATTGGCTACACATGTGTCGGAGGAAGCATGTGATAGTCTAAGCCCTCCCAGACCGACGGTAGGGGGTAGAGTGCGACCAGGAAGGGGATTGGGAATTGGCATAACGACTAACATTGGGATGGGAGAAAAACGGAAAAAGGAGGGGGAAAAAGATAACACAAAAAAAAATTAAAAGAAGAAACATCAAAATAAATCAAGAACAAAACAAAAACACCATAAAGTCAAAAAAAAATGTAATAAATAAAATGAATGCAACACTCCCAGACATACCCCACGCGAAGGTAAAGAAAAACTCACTAAAACCTAGCAATAGTAAAAAATGCACCACAGGCAATGTGGAGGAGAGAAACCTTAGAAGGGCCGTTCAAGGGGGGATCTCCCTTCTTAGATGTCGGTGATAGTATGAGCCCTGCTTCCTTGTCATATACGTCAAATAAAACAGGGCCAGCCTGGTGGGTATGTTGGTGGCCATTTTTATTCCTTTTTTTATCATTCTTTATGGATGAGCAGAGGCTAATGTGGCATAAAACTCTGCCCTCTGGATTGCCTTTGACAGTAAAACAAGCACTTACTTTATTATAGGGGGGTAATTGTTGAAATTGCGTCTAGGTGGCGTGTTTATCCTCTCCCTCGCTCGTACTTGTGCACTCGCAAGGCCCTGCGATGGGCTCCCAAA
>NC_140169.1:154912681-154930967 GCF_963971535.1 Notolepis coatsorum | reverse complement strand
ACCCCAATTTTCAAGAGTGGAGATAAACATGACCCAAAAAACTATAGGGGTATCTGTGTGACGAGTAATTTGGGCAAACTTCTATGTAGTATCATCAACACCAGACTCATAGAATTCCTTACAGAACACAGCGTTCTAAGTAAAAGCCAAATCGGATTCTTACCAAATTATCGTACCTCTGACCATATATACACTCTTAAAACCCTAATTGACATTCACGTAAAAATGAACAAAAACAAAATATATTCCTGCTTTGTCGATTTTGAAAAAGCTTTTGACTCAATTTGGCACAAAGGTCTTTTCTTCAAAATTCTAGAAAGTGGTGTTGGAGGAAATACATATGACTTGATCAAATCCATGTACACAAAAAACAGATGTGCTGTTAGAATTGGAAATAAAAGAACAAATTTCTTCACCCAGGGTCGCGGAGTCCGCCAGGGGTGCAATTTAAACCCAACATTGTTTAATATATATATAAATGAATTAGCAAAGTTATTAGAACTTTCTACTGCACCCGGTCTGACTCTGCACGATACCAATGTAAAATTACTGATGTACGCAGATGATCTGGTTCTGCTGTCAGCCACTAAAGAGGGTCTACAACAGAACCGAGACATCCTCCACCAGTTCTGCCAGACATGGTCTCTGAACGTAAACATGAAGAAGACTAAAGTCATGATCTTTCAAAGGAGACACAAGTCTCAGAGTTCACATAATACATTTAAATTAGGCACACACATATTAGAAAACACAAAAAGCTACCCATATTTGGGATTGAAAATAAATCATAATGGAAACTTCAATATGGCTGTGAATGAATTGAAGGAGAAGGGAAGAAGGGCTTTTTATGCCATCAAAAGGAAAATTCCAATTGACATCCCAATTAGGACCTGGCTCAAAATTCTAAATTCCGTAATAAATCCAATAATATTATATGGCAGTGAAGTGTGGGGTCCATTAACTAACCAAGATTTCCCAAAATGGGAAAAACACCCATTAGAAGTACTGCATGCAGAATTGTGCAAAAACCTACTTAAGGTCCACAGACACACTGCCAATAATGCATGCAGGGCAGAACTCTGCCAATACCCCCTAATCATTCAAATTCAAAAGCGAGCCATAACATTTTACACACACCTCCAATCAAGTGACCCCCACTCCTACCACTACAAAGCCCTTCAGAGCCAAGAGATGAACCCAGATAGGAGTCCCCTCTGCCAGCTAGTCAGAAATCTCTGCCCACAAATGCTTCAGGACAGATACCAAAAAATCTGGCCCAACCAAATAATCTCAAAACAAAAAGAAAACTATATAGAATATTGGAACAAATCAACCAAATCTCAAAGTAAATTAGAATTCTATTTGACCCTAAACAGAGAGTACATGGTGGCAGAATACCTGACTACTGTGAGTGAGATAAAATTAAGAAAAACATTGACACAGTACAGACTGTGTGGACACAGTCTAACCATAGAAACAGGCCGTTACAGGCAAAACTGGCTGCCCAGAGAGCCCAGGCTGTGTTCACTTTGCCATCAGGGGGACATTGAGACAGAACTTCACTTCCTGCTATACTGTGAGAAATACAAGGACCTAAGAGAAGTCTTCTTTGATAAAATAAACAAAATTGATGCACAGTTTATCCATCTCCCTGATCACCAAAAGCTACTATACATGTGTGGGGAGAAAAGTCAGTGTACAGCATTAGCTGCAAAATATGTAGACGGTTGTCACAAAATAAGAGAACAAGCCCTGTAAAATGTATCTGAATGGCCACACTTGAAAAATGACTACCCGATCGAGTGACTATTTTGTAAATTAATATGTTTCTTGTTGATTGTCCTTACTGTTATTACTAATGTTATGATATTTTATTGCTTAATATATATGTTATTGTTTGTATGTTGAACTTGCTTTGGCAATAAGTATGTTAATATTTCATGCCAATAAAGCCTATTTGAATTGAATTGAATTGAGAGAGAGAATTTTTTGAATTTTAACGACACTTTATTTATAAATCATTCCAGCATTACAACAAAAAGTATTACACAGTCAACTGTATAACACTTGTCTTTCTTCCAAGAACACCTACAAACAATTTGACAATCAATTTTTAAAAGCACAACAACAACAACAACAACAACAACAACAACAACAACAAAACAACAAAAAGAAAACACCACCAACAACAAAAATCAACCACAACAAAGAAAAAACTCAAATCAGCTCAATTGCCAACACCAACTCATCTTCCATTACAGAGCACAACACTCCTTTATGTGCCCATATATCAGTGAACTGATCTAGGTTGTTCAATGCTCTATAATAATTATAATCTATGCTCAGTCTGGCTTTGATAATTTTTCTGAACAGACATACAGCATCATGATCCAAGATCTGTTCTATCTTATTCCTCCTACTGAGATACACAGCCATCTTTGCTCTCCCTAAAATGAAATTAAAAAGGTGACACTTCTTTCTACAGTATTTAAAACCTAAAATGTACCTCTCTTTCGAGAACACCTCTTCACCGGACTGAAAAAGTCTCTCTAGTAACCCTAGCAGAGGCAGCAGCCTGGAACAGTCCAGAAAACAGTGGAAAACTGTTTCCCTTTGCGCACAAAAAGGACAGTCATGTGAGACGTTAGGGTTCAATATGGAAATAAAAGAATTGACAGCCACTATGCCATGTAAAACCCTCCACTGCAGATCGCCAATTCTTTTGAATAATGGTGGTTTATACAGTGCTCGCCACTCTGGTTTCACCTCATCACTGAGACCAAGGTGCGCTCTCCAGGGAGTGTCACCTCTCCCGTTGAGCTTCTCCTTGTGGAGAACCTTGACTAACGTTAGGTTATGACTATAACCAAGTTCTGTTAGTATAGCGAGGCTCGGCGTCACTCTCTGCACTGTCCTCGCACACGTGCACACGCACTGAATAAAGACCACAATGTACCTTTAATCCCAATATTTGTCTGACCACACCCCTATCAGCTTACCCATATAAGCAGGGGTGGGGCCACCCACTCGCCTCCTTCCCAAGCTTTCACCACAAGGCGAGATCAAGGGCTGCAGCGGCGTCGGACGCCGAGCGTCGCTATACTAACAGAACTTGGTTATAGTCATAACCTAACGTTCTGTATCGTATTAGCTCTCGCTCGGCGTCACTCTCTGCACAAGGGAGGCCGAGCGAGAGCCATCGGCCGACAAATACACCCCGCTGAAAGCCCCCCACAACCATCAGAACAGGGAGGGCCGAGCCCCCCCGACCCACCCTAATGGAGGGCACCCCCCCTATTGGGGGCTTCACGGGAGGGCGACGGACCCGACCGTGCGAAGAGGCACTCAAGCAACTCAACGCACAGGGTGAGCAGACCGTGGCTTGACCCCACGACTACACACACGCACAACCCGCATGCCACCCGGGAACGAACGGAGGAAACAACCTCGTTACTGCCCCCAGAATCACGGGGTCAAGGGCAAACCCAACCCCGTGGCAAGGCCATAGCAGCGGAGCGCAAAGGAAGACCCAGACCCACCAAAGGGACTGGACCCCCTGGAACGGGGGCCCGGAGAAGTCCATGATGCCAGCATCAAGACCCCACCAGGTGGGCACTTAGTGACCCCGCCCCCCACATCGCCAGCGTATTCGGACAAAGGCCCCTCAGCCGAGCGGGCCCTGTCCCCCCAATAGTACACCGCCTGGCACACTGACCCTGCAGAACAGGCAGTCAGCATGGCCGTAAGCACACAAAAAAGGTTAACCAACGGAAGCAGGCAGCGCACCGGGGAAAAACCAGGCAACAGGCTGTTAACCCTAGCCTGGAGACTGCGGACGAGACAGGCGCCAGAGGGGACAGCTGAACACAGCCGCCCCGGCGGAAGGCGCGTATGCTGGCGTTGTTGCATGACCAAGCCTCCATTTAAAAAATCCCCACCCAGAGGGGTTGAGGCAGAGAAGGCTGACACGATTGGCAGACGTCATGAACGTGCAGGGGCACCCTCAACCGGTGAACCCGGGAGTTGACACTGCTCCAACACACCAGGGAATCAACCACCTTGGTGTTACCCAATGCGGCGGTTGTTCCTATAACCCCTCAAGAAAAACCTCCAAAACACACCTGCGAGTATACACCGGCTATACCGCAGTACAAGTGTTTCAGTTTTCAAAAAGGGTTAACCCAGGCCTACGGGTCGACGAAACATTACTTCGGACCGGGCCTGGCGATACGGGAAGCACAGGGTCACCAGAGGAGGTCAAAGACCACCCCAACAGGCCCCTCTTCGCCATGCGTGAGAGAAGAGCAAAAAAGAATGGAGAACCAGCACCAAGCACACCGTACTAGGTATTCCCAGGCGGTCTCCCAACCAAGTACTAACCAGGACCAACCTGTGTAGCGGCCGAGATCCGACGAGATCGAGCGTGTACAGGTTGGCATGGCCGTAAGCCATTACGACAGTGCTGAGTAAAAAATTTACCCAACCAGGGTCTCCATAGCGCTTAACCCTGTGACACCCGGACCGACCTGGCATTTTTCCCCCTGAAAAAAGCCCAAGTCCCTCAGGGTACCAGAACAGCAGATCTGCATCCCCGGCGGACAACGGGTTCAACTGATCCGGACCAGCGTGACCAGAACCAGTCCCGTGCCATAACCACGCCGACATGCCTACTCCAGGAGAAAGGGCAGATATGCGTGTTGATCTTAACATGAAAAGAAGGCGCCACCCAGACGTTCGGGCGAACCGCGCCCGGTGGCCCACCCCCAGGGCGTGAGACCCCTCTACATATGTTCAGATCCATTCCGTCATCATCCCCCAGACATGAACGAGAATCCGTCGATAACCAACCCAGGTCGTGGGATGTGGTCGTCGGAAGAGGAAAAACCTCCATCCCAGTTGCTTTATAAAAACGCCGTTTTAACCTCAAGCAACCAAGGCGTGCCAGTCAGTCGCCTGTTTACAGCGAGCTAGCACTATACGTGCGTCGGGACACACCCACATCAATGAACAGGCTATTTAGACCTGTCATTGAATCCCCAAGGCGCCCAGGGGAACGACAAGAGGGGTGTGACACTTCCTAACTCCAACTCTTTTTAATAGAAAAGAAGGAAGCACCAACAGTATGTATCCCAGTCTACACAGCCGGGGGTAAATTTTTTTCACATTTTTACATCCCACCACCCTCCCATAGGAAGGAGACGGGAATCCCCAGAGAGACTTCCCACGCGAGCTGTACAGATTGAAAAGAATATATTGCACCTTGAGCCATGTAAAAAATTGGTTTTAGGGCTCTCCGGGGAAGAGGCACTGAACCCATACACACTCAATAATCGAATTGAATCGAATACATACACAATAGAATAGGACACCTTCTAGAGGGTCCACTCACCTTGACAATCTGAGGAGGAGGCTCTGTACTCTGAAGGAGGCTCCCTCACATGGAAGGAGGAGTCCGAACTCACAGAAGGCCCGAATAGGCGTTTGGTGAGGAGGAGCCCTGACCACCCCCCGAAAACAGATCCATCACATGGACCTGAACAGCACACGGAAGTCCTACCAACAGAGACGCGCACGGTGACGTACTCTATGGCGGGGGAATTTCTGCTGTGCCGAACCGCAGCGTGACAGGAACCTTGAAGGACAGGGGGTGTACCCCTGACCAACAGAAAAAAGGGGGAGAGGAAAGGTTACCAGTTCACCCCTTTACGACCCCACACCCATGATACGATGTAATGACAAAAAGAGAGTATGACACAGTCATAGTCAGCTCTATGAAGCGTTTGACAGCTTCACACAGCGCATGAGCTAACCTGCTATCTGATTTTTACTAAGGAAAAAACACAGAATAGAGAGGGCTCTCTAAGAGCCCCGGTCCAAACTTACACATGTGCTTCTGTGGCCAGTCCAACCCAGTTGTAGGTCACATGACACACACAACCCATCATCACCTACAAAAAATGGCAAAAACACTCTACAGAG
The DNA here is from genome assembly GCF_963971535.1 of Notolepis coatsorum. Taxonomy (NCBI): domain Eukaryota; kingdom Metazoa; phylum Chordata; class Actinopteri; order Aulopiformes; family Paralepididae; genus Notolepis; species Notolepis coatsorum. The sequence continues at coordinate 154,924,988 of NC_140169.1, read as the reverse complement.
GAACGCCGTTTTTCATAATGAGAGAATACATAATTCTCGATTAGTATCGGCCACAGGCCTTGCTAAGCACACACGAAAGCGACCAACAATCTTTTCTTTTAGGAAAATAAAGGTTCTCCAGCAGATTTAGCACAACCTCAGCAATCAAGCTAAGGGTTACATCGTATCCCTACCACACATTGACACAATGTAGTGCAACAACATGTCCACACTGATAGGAGGATGAAGAAGTCCCCAGGGAACCGGGGGGAAAAACACAATCCTCCTACTTTACCCTTAATACGGCCAGTTTAAAACAGGAAAACCTGTTAATATGTGAACACACTGTTTATTGTCATTACAGGCTGAGAAAAGAATCATTCTTTACTCATTTGTCACTAAGCATAGCTTCATAGGTTAGTTAACCCCCTTAGTTGTGAGTACACGGTACATATAAACACACATGATGTTTCTCACACAACAACCAGATCATTTTCACATCTGTAACAACAACCCGATTTGCACGGAGAAGCTAATTACCAGTGACAAGACAATTCACACATAACTCGCGTCGTATCCTAAATGTATTGCAGCAACACACGTTTTTGGAAAACATCGTTATTTACAAAACATTTAGAAGGTAAAGCCAGAAGACGTGTATAAGGTCTGGCCAAACCTAGCCTACCCGGAGCGTAGATCAACGAAGTGCAGTCTCAAGGCCCCGTAGTAAACACAGCCGTCCTGTGTTGCCGACCCGGCCAGCGTCGCCGCTCCAACCCATCGCTACGGTCCCCTTTGTTGACGCAATCCTTGCCGTCCTGGCTCAGGGCAGGGTCGACGAACATCCCCTGTCAAAGATGACGTCGTAGTCAAGAGTGTAAAACATGTTATAATCAAAGCACGTTCAACAGAGTAGCATTAAGCTAACGGCCTCCCTAACCGTCGGACGCTACCGCCCCAGCCCGCGAGACGCCTAGCGAACGGCGCGCGCGCGACCAGAGAGTAGCTTCGAATCCCCCCGCCTCTCCCCGTGAGGGAGAGGAGAGTCGGGAACCGTGGCGGCGCGCGAGGTGCCGGAGCCACCCCGCGCTGGACCTAGGCCGATAGCAGCAAGCTAACGTTCCCCAGCCTAACCTAGTAGGCCACCTAGTGATCACAGCAGGCTAGCGCCGCAGCTAACAGCTGACTGGCTAACAGTAGGCCACCACTAGCACGTAAGCTAAGCAGCTATCACCTGAACGTGTACACAATGATATAACACTCACCCAGACAGGCCGCCGTTCTGAAACCCTCCTCACTTTTTAAGAGAAAAGAGAAACAAGATGTTAACACAGTTTTACAACAGTGATTTTACCACACCCGACGGAGCCAGCACAATACCCAACTGGCCTGTGTAGCTGACTTTGAACACAGATCTTCCGCTATCGAACATCTATGCCCATATCTCCTCGTGAGGGAATACTCTCATTTGGATATGAAAGAAGGGGCCTACACGGTGACAGAGAGATATCCACTCGTCCAGAAAACATAGGGATCACCAGTGTTAATGGTCGTGGCCCACTAGTTAAAACTATAATGGGCTTCAGACCAAGGTCTTCTGTCGCCTAAGAGGCTGAACAAAGGACCCTAGCCTGGGGCCGGTTTTCATAAACATTGTCAATTAGCCCCCATAGCACTAACAGACAAGTGGAGCCTGCCAGCAAAACATAACTCACCAAACCTGGAACCCACCGCTTCTCACAACAGCGGCGCGTCCTACAGCCCAGCTGTGTCTTTACCGCAACCAGCACACAGCAAGGACTGCAGTTGGAAAAGCATGTAGCGGCGCGAACTCCCAATACGAAAACCGGTGGAGGATTTTTAGAATGATCATCATCTTCCAGACACTCCAGTACGAAGACAATATCGCCGTATTTTCTCGAAAATAGTGAGAGAGAAAATAAAGGTATGATGTCAACGTATCCTTGTTTTCCAACTCTTCTCCTACCATCACATCACTTCAAGTGTGGGGATCTACCGAGGCACTTCCTTGTGGTGAAAGCGAGAAGGAGGCGAGTGGGTGGCCCCACCCCTGCTTATATGGGTACGCTGATAGGGGTGTGGTCAGACAAATATTGGGATTAAAGGTACATTGTGGTCTTTATTCAGTGCGTGTGCACGTGTGCGAGGACAGTGCAGAGAGTGACGCCGAGCGAGAGCTAATACGATACAGAACAGTCTGTACAAACATTTTCCATCAACCTCATCAAAAAACACACCAGAAACATCTCCCATTGCTAAAAGAGGCCCTGTGCAATTTTTTAAATCAGGCTGCAGCTTAAACGTAGGAAACATATCCTCATCACTAGTATGGCACAAGCCACCGGCCTCCATAAAAAAGTCTCTGAATGAACTGGAGTCGAAAAGTTGCACCCCTACTGCACAGATGCACAAGACCCTGCCCACCCTCCTCCTTGGGCAAATACAAAACACTCTGGGGCACCCAGTGCAGCTTGTCCCAGAAAAAATCTAAAAAACAAGCTTGAATTTTAGGGAGAAGGTCTATTGGGGAATCAACACACATGAGATGATGCCACAGTTTAGAAGACACTAGGTTATTGATTACCAGAAAACGGCCCCTATACGACATGTTTGGTACAATCCACTTCCATTTCTTTAAACGGCATTGAGCTATTTCCAGTACATTTTCACAGTTTTTTCTTTAAAAGTCTCATCCCCTAAAAAAACTCCCAGATATTTGAAACCTCCCTTTTTCCAATGCAGGCCCCCTGGTAAAGTGAGTCTGCTGCACAACGTACCCACCATGAGTGCTTCGCTCTTCCCCCAATTGACCTTAGCCGATGAAATCAAAGCAAAACGTCCCACATTTTCAACTAACACATTGATGTCCTCTTGTTTATTTATAAAAATAACCAAGTCATCTGCATATGCTGAAAGCTTAAAAGGTGGAATGCACCCAGGGACACTTACCCCCGAGATGCCTGCCCTGAGCCTGCGTAGCAGGGGTTCAAATGCCAGGGAATAGAGCATTCCCGACAAAGAACACCCATGCCTAATATCCCTCTGGATTTTAAAAGGAGCACTCAAACCACCATTAATCTTAAGCACATGTCGTATCATTTGATAAATATAGCTCACAAAACTCTATAAGGTGTGAAATATGAATGCATTAGACTTGCAGTCTTAAATAGTCAAAAGGGTAGGTATATCTTGAAGTCATACTGACTGATTCACTTTGCTAAAAAGATACGCTGGGACAAAGCCCACTAGCTGGCTACGGTTATAATTTCTATAGGGGGTTGGCTGATCAAGCAGACTAGAACAATAGTGGGATTTTAGTTGCCCTGGAGGGTAGGAGTTGATATTTACATTTAGAGTGAGTAGGTAGATAATTCTATTTATACAACAGGAAACCTCAGTAGTAGCTGCCAGGCCGAGGAAGCTTAGGACAATGGGCCACCTGGCTGTTATCTAGCTGAGACTTGTGACACAGGATACTGACAAACTGGTCAGATGAGGTTTTAGGAGGAAACTATCTTCAATATCTTAAATGTGTTTTTACTGATTTAGGATGCTTACAAGTAATGTGAAATACTTGCAAATATTACTGTTATGTTGGACTGATATGGAAAAAAAATATGAAATATGCTGTGTTTATGACAGAAAGTCATCGAGGTTACAATCAAGCCTTTTATATAAACCAAACTGGAAGAATACCCAACGTGCTGAGTAATAGCTGTTTGAAATAGATATAGAACTAAGCTAAAAGAATAATTATAAAACTATGAAACTGGGCTTGATGGTAACAGACAGTGATTCTCATCTCACATAAAGATTCTACTAGTTAAAAGTAATATGTCTGTGTTTAGAAATTAGATGAAACAATGTGGTACAAATAGGAGCAACTGAGCCTTGGTGAATCAAGTGGGAACATATTTTCAATGATAACTAAATATAAACTGTTTGTAGCTATTCAACTTAAGTTAAAAGGACTGTTCTGAGACTTAATACCACAGTTATTAAGTCTATTTTTAAACTAGCAAATAGCCCTTCTAAGGCCCACCTCTTTTGAGATTTGAACTGTGAATGCTGGTGATTGGATGAGACCATTTGGGTGAGGTCATGGATGACCTCACTTTGAGGAGTTTCGCCTCGTTGATAAAAAGGGGGGTGGGAAGGACAACAAAAACAGACCGGGAACAGAACACACCACCCCCCACCCAGAGGACGGCGAAACGGCAAGCAGCGGAACACACGAAGAAGAAGCTTTTTGAAACGAGAAAAGAATCCTTGTGTTGTCGCCAGACAACAAAGGGAATCACCAACTCATCAAACCAATGAAGACCATTCTTTAATCTACTCTCTTAGACTGATTTTCAATGACAAACGGCATATAGTTTGCGACCATTGAAAATCATTGCACAATTAATTTCCCCTGGAAACCAGAATCATTGTTATTTCACTTTTTTACTTTGAATTAAAACAGATCTGAGACAACTTCTTCTCCTCATTGATGCTTCCTCCTGCTTCGCTGCCGTCCTACAAGACCGTGATGGTTTTTATAAGTAAATATGTTTTAAGGTGTAGTTAGAAACACAATGCAGAGTAAGGTAGTTAGATGGTTTTATAAGATAAACCCTTATTCCTTTTTACTATACACACTCTCAATGTTACTGTACAAAGCCTTGATCTTGGCTATGAGACCTGGGCTGAAACCAAAGGCCTCTAGAGTTTTCCACAAGTACTGGTGTTCAACCCTGTTAAAAGCCTTTTCCTGATCTATGGAAATAAGACCAGTTTCCAAACCCAATGCACTAGAGATGTCCAAAAAATCCAGAATCAGAAAAACATTGTCACTGACCAACCTGTCAGGCACACAATAGGTCTGGTCACGATGGATCACCTGCCCCATTACCTCTCTCAGCCTGGTAGCTAGCACCTTGGAGAGGAGCTTGTATTCTGTACACAAAAGTGAGACAGGTCTCCAGTTCCTGATCTCCATTAAGTCTCCCTTCTTTGGCAACAGTGTGAGTACTGCCCTTCTGCAGCTCAGCGGCAGCTGCCCTCCAATAAGACTATCAGGAGAGCTTCCCCCAACACTGCCCACATGGTCTTATAGAACTCTACAGGTAATCCGTCTATACCCGGAGCTTTCCCATTTGCCATGCTCTGCAGGGCAGTATTGAGCTCATCAAGAGACACATCCGCCTCCAGCTCTGCACTGGACTCTTTCTCTACCTTTGGTAGGCCTTCATAGAAACCATGAGATTCCTCCTGCACCTCTCCAAGTTCAGACTGGAAGAGGCTACTATAAAAACCCACAGCATGCCTCCTGATGTCAGTGGACTCAGACAGTATCTGACCTGTGTCTGAGCGCATGCTGTGGATGAGCCTCTTCTGCCCATTCTTGCGCTCCAGACCGAAAAAGAAACGGGAAGATGCATCAATCTCTGAGATGTTTCTGAAACGTGACCTCACCAGAGCACCCTGTGCTGAAATACCTAACAGGTCAGCCAGAGCAGACTTTTTAACTTTGAGAGCTCCAATATGGCCTTGATCTCCTGTGGATTCTGCTAGCTCTTGAAGCTCCTCCACATCAATCTCCAGAGCCTTCATAGATCTGGCGATATCCCTAGTAACATTTAGAGTGTACTGTTGGCAGAACTGCTTAATTTTGCACTTCCCCACATCCCACCACTGCTGTAGTGAGATAAAACTGGCCTTTGTCTGCTTATGAACCTTCCATAAGAAGGTAAAAGCGTCCCTAAAATTTTGATCAGTTAAAAGAGACGTATTAAAATGCCAGTAAGCACTTTGTGGCTTTACACACTTGATAAAAACAGAACAGTACACAAGAGAATGGTCAGTAAAACCAACAGGGGTTATATAACAATTGTTAAAAACACTAAAATGGTGTTTAAAACAATAAAACCGATCAAGTCTGGCCAATGATAATAAATCTCTAGTGTGAACCCATGTGTATTGCCTCTGCTTTTGATGCATTCGTCTCCACACATCACTCAGCTCATACGTCTCAATCACCCTAGAGAGACGACTACGAGATGCAGAGTGAGGCTCTTGATGGTTCCTATCTAAAACGGGGTTAACAGTACAGTTAAAATCCCCTCCCAGAAATAAAAACTCTTCATTATCACAACCCTTAATAACATCAGCCAAAGAATCTAAAAAACACATTCTTTCCAAACCAACATTTGGGGCATAAACAACAATAAATACCATTTTCACCTTCTCATATAACACTCTTACTTTCAAAAGACGTCCCTTTACAACCTCCTCAATCTCACATGACTGTGGCAAAAATTGTCTGGAAAATAAAATCCCCACTCCACCACTAGTACTGGTTTTATGGCTTAATATAAGTAATCAACTGGGGAAGTTTCATTGTGATATCTATTAGTTAATTTTTTTACCCTATTCACCTGCAGTGTCTCCCCTTAAAACTATTTTTCCATTCCATTCTCTTTTCCAAGCCACTGTATTATCCTCAGTACTGTGCGTCTCTTGGACAAGCATCACATCAATATTTTTAAAATCCATTAGTTGATAAAGAGATGCCCTCTTTGCATCATATCTTGCACCATTTAAATTTAGGGTACCTACTTTAAATTCTGCCATGAGAAAATATCCAAACTGCAGGACATAAAATAATAAAAGGAGACCAGATAACTTAAACATCATTGGAGATTTTTGATCTTGACCTTTGAACATGTTTCCTTAAACGATAAATCTCCTGATCAGAGAAACCTTCGTCAATCTTGTCATTGCGTTTCATTAGCCACTTAGCGGACTCAACAAATAGCTTTACATCAGGAAAAAAACGTTCCACCTTAACTGCCCTTGAGCCTTTAGTATCCTGTAGAAAACGTTTTATTCTAGTTAAAGAATACCCATCCCTCCTGTCAGCCTGAGACTGAGTGGGAGGCAGAGACTCCGCCTCATCACTGAAGTCAGAGTCTCCACTGTCACTGTCTACCTCCTGCTCAGGTTGACACTCTTTTGACTGACCTCAGTTTTCCTTTTTTGGGAAATTTTGGTAACATCAGCATCAAGTTCCATTTCCTCCTCATTTATGCTACACTCTACTTCTCCAGCAGCTGATCCAGTGCATTTGCCCAGTCTGATTATTTCTTCACCTCCGACCCCTGTCTTCTGACCTCCCACTTCTTCACCCTCCTCGACCACAGTGATCTCCTCAACAGCCTTCGCTCTTCCCTTTTTCTCCACTTTTTTCCAATTAGAATTCACATTTAATCCTGCCTCCGCTACCAAACCTCTTTCTTCCTGCACCTGCTCACCCTGTTCTGCCCCCTCTACCAGGTCTACCCCCTCCTCCTGCTCACCCTGTTCTGCCCCCTCTACCAGGTCCACCCCCCCCTGCACCTTCTCACCTTGTCCTGTCTTCTCCACCAGGCCTCTCCTCTCCTCCTGCACCTGCTCACCCTGTCCTGTCTTCTCCACCAGCCCCCCCCCCCCTCCCACTGCAACTTATCACCTTGTCCTGTCTTCTCCACCAGGCCTCTCCTCTCCTCCTGCACCTGCTTACCCTGTTCTACTCCCTCCACCAGGCCTCTCCCCCCCCTACACCTTCTCACCTTGTCCTGTCTTCTCCACCAGACCTTCTCCTGTTCCTTTCCTCCCAGAGGTTCTCTCTCGACCCTTGTTGGTGCTCGAGCCACTTGGACCTGCCCTGGGTGATGGCGGTGTTTGATCAGACGACCCAGGCCTCTTAGTAGGACAGGACCTAATCATATGACCTTCCATCCCACATCCAAAGCATTTCATCGTGTCTGAAGTTATATAAATAGTGTGGGATATTAGTAGATATCCTGATGAAGAATGTCTCAGTCAACCGAGGCTTGGATAATAACAAGGGTTTATTAACCAAACAGATAGAATACATAGAGAGAATGGCTGAGGGTTTCCCCCCAGGTGATCAGCTTAATTACCCAGGTAAGAAGACCCGGATAGATCTCAAGAGGAGATCTATATAGTTAACAGGAGGGGGTGTGGTCCCATTTGATAGGTCAGATGGGGGGGGGGGGGGGGGGGGTACAGGTAATGGGGACACAGGGGAGGGGAGTGTCTTATTCCACAGAGAGGGGGGGGGCACAGGTAAGGGGATATAGGGGAGGGGACTATATTTACATGAGAACATTAGATATTATACCACAATACTCACTTTTCTTTCTTATAATTTGGGTGAGATTAATGTATAATATACCAGGATTGTTTGGAACAGGTAAAAGTGAAAATAGAAAACAATTAAAATAATGAAAATTTTGGCCAATGTGATTTGGTTGTTGGCATAACAGTTTAAAATAGAATTATTTACATACATGATTCATGACATGATCGACTGGACTGCGGTCTGTGTTATTTTGATATCAGAGATGTGGGAATAGATGTCACCCTTTTCTTTTATTAATCGCTCAAAATACCTATATCAATGAGTGGTCCTCAACTCTGATATCAAACAACACTTAACATACTCATTAGAAGCTATCGCTGTGCAAATATCTTGGCATACCTTCAGTCGTTCATGTCGTGACTCAGGGGAGCTAATGTGATCTGGTTGTACATACAGGCATCGTAAACCAATTAAATACATGCACTGTCTCTGTGTGGTCAGAGTGCACAGGGTGAAAAAACAAAATTGTGTGCATAATTATTAGGAATAGGATTTACACATAAGGCTAATGTGTACAAAAACATTTTAACAACCGTTAACCTGGTGGTTAATAAAACTAACATGATTGATTATGGGAAACTGTTCAAAAATATATATATATATATATATATTTGCACGTTTTATGATGATTCTTGATGAAATTACTTAGGATCCAGTTGTATTTACCCTGAGTTTGAGTGTCACTTTCATCTGTGATTGCCTCAGTTTTGTTGGTCTTTACTTAGAATCAGGCAATTTTCTCCATTTCTTCTCTATAAATGAGGAGATAAAACGTCTTATGCATCGCTTCTGTATGTAATTCTAGTGCATATACTATCAATGGTTCACCATACAGGTGCAAAACAACGTTACATGTCCTCTTCTATGAGAGAATAAAACAACTGATTCTTTCTTGTCTGACAATACAATTTTGTAACCTAAGTAATTCAAATGTGATGTAATGTGATCATGTGGTCACTTCTTCCTTCAGCAATACATTTTAGCTCATTATTACTAACCATTGTTAATGCTTTCTCATTGATTTCTTTTCATCACATCCCTAGTTCATCGTTTTGCAGATACATACAATTGTGTGAAAAGTTTCCTGCTTGTGAAGGTATTAATCTGAATGATGTTGCGTCGTTGTTGACAAGGTGTTCTCTGTCGGCCGTGTGGCAGGGCCAAACAGTAACACATAAAAATTAAATAAATACATAACAATGTGGACACTGTGTTCAGAAGTCTCTTGGTTCACAGGTCTCTGATGATGTCTCTTCTTGACGATGCAGTCGGGAACATTCACTGGTCGCCGTTCATTCCCTGTCAAGGGTCACCTGTAGCAGTCAACTATAGTGGTCTTGCAGACTCTTTTCCTAGAACCTGTGTTGTTCTCCACCACCATCACATGTCTGCCACTGTGCTCACGCTTGGCCCCTATCAGGCCTAGAGACATGGTGGTCAGGGCGTTCTTGAACGTGCTGTGTGGTGGTTGGTCCCCCCCGTTCCTCGTCATCGCGGTACTAGAGGGGCGAGGGGGCGGGCGTTTTTGAATGTGTTGTGCTGGTTTCGCTGTCCTCTCCTCGTCATTGCGGTACCACTTGATGGAGGGCGAGGGCCCGCCGGTGTAGTGGCTAGTCAGTAGGACGCTCTCTCTCACACGGATGACAATCTTGTCATGGGAATCCACCTTGATGGTCGGGGACTTCGGTTCTCGTTTGCAGATGGTCTGCCGCGGGTCGCCGGGGTGGGGCTGCATGTCGTCCTTTCTGTCTCTGCTCCCCTTCCTTTGGGGACGTCTGTGTTGCGTGGGCTGGTGGTTCTCCCATGGTTGTTGTCGTCGTTCTGGTTGTGTCCGCAGCTCCTTGGCGGCGTCCCTGGTGGTAGTATGCTGTCGTGGGTCGCTCAGGTCGCTGGGTTGTGTTCCTCGTCCTGTCCTCTCACCAATTCGTGATCTGAGGATGATAAAAACTGCCTTAGAAAACTCCTCACATAAATGATTCAACGCCTTTCTGCTAAAGTGGAAAATCATTTTGGGATTAATTCAATTCATTGCAAATAAAATCATTTAATTGAAAATAGGAAATGCAAGCCAATTGCATTAGCAGTGATTCTTTATGTTAAGAAGGTCACATTCACTACAATCTTATCAGATCTTGTATCTAACTAGATCTTACAGCATTAGGCTTTAAATAAAATTAGTAAATGAATGGCCAAAGTCTTGAATCAGATAAAATAGTCTGTGGTGTTAAATTGAAGTTGATCTTACCTCAGGATGCGTTGGGTGTGCCTCAGGATACTTACCTCGCCACGACTTCTCTGGCGTTATTCACGTCTCAGTGTGGCTCGTCATAATTTAGCATGGGGAAAAAACATAAAATCTAGGTAGTCAGTTAATTTTGCATGAAAAACAATCATTCGTTTTGTCATCTAACCCTAACTAACCTTACTGTCATGCATTTGTCCTAATAAACTAACCTACACTGTAGCACTCAACACTAATAAAACTAACCTACACTGTGGCACTCAACACTTTGATGAACATTGTTACTCAGCTGATAGAGTTGTGCCCTTTTTGATGTCCTGTCATACAGTGTCAGCTAAATGATCAATGTACGTGTATACCTTGTACATTTAGATAATTGTGTTTCAATTTTGTGGTTGATATTTTGCAGTCATGGAAATGTATTAGTTGTTAAAAGAATAGTCTAAGGAATAGTCATGCATGTTATTGGTTATAAACAGAGAATAGAAGGAGGGGATTGTAAGTAAAGTTGTTTTCATCATTAATCTTTCATCTCGGGCACTTCTCTAATTCATGTGCCTCTTGAAAAGAGATGATGAAAACGACTGGTTAGTTATTGTTAGTATGGGAGTTAGGTAGATTTTCATAACTGCAAATTCATCACCTGTGTCTAATTCATGTTAATTAAGTGGTTCTCTGTTGCCATCCACCGCCAGGTGAGTTCATCAAGTCTGTGGTCACGAGTGCAGGCATTTGCATTGCTTTGTCTCCCAAGTGCCCACTCTGAAGAAATTTACATGTGGGTGTTTGGATGTAGATTTGTTCCGAATGGTCAATCGATTGTCTCTCAGCTCCACACGACCTTCGGCTGAGTCTTGTGGTAACAAAGAGAAAATCTGCATCTAAAGCGATACTTCCTACTATACTAAGTGGAGATACTAAGTTGAGTCTCTATAGGTGTGGTCAGACTGGCTATTTGCATTGTCTTTCACTCCACATCGTCCTCAGCTGGTTTGAGTGAGTGTTTTAAACCCTGCTTTGCAATTCAATCCAGAGGCAAATCCGTCTGCCTCTCCTAATTGTCTGCCTGTTTCCTGCAAACACAAAAATATATTAGTGACGCTTTGACTGTCTGGGTTGTGTTGATTAGAATCCTATTTAAAACTATAGCTTCTGCATCTCGTCTCAGAGCCTGACTGAAAATAAAAACACATGTTAATTTTCCACTTCTAATACCATTTGAGTGGGTTCTTTGTTGATCGTCTGTGAACTTAACAAAACATCAGCTATTTCTCATCCATCCCGTCCTAGGATGTAATGATAGTGTTATCATTTATCAATCATATCGCATATGTACACAAGCATCATATGAATGTGGAACCACACATTTTGAATCATGTTTAAAAATGTCTTACAATGGAAAGGGCTAGTTATCTTTCATTGGTTCTTTAGATAAACACATTAACTCAAGTGAATATAACCTAAACATCTTACTTTTAAACATAATCTATGTTGTTTGTGTTTCAAGTTTTCAACATTGAAAGCTTATAAAGTCTAATCTAATGCTGTTTATGTGGACTACAATTCCTGTACTGCCATATACTGGGAACCGGAAGTGTTTGTTTAGCTCCCCGTATTGGTCAGGGTACGCCCACAGATGTATTATAATTCTGAAACAGACATTGTAATTAGCTTTATGTGACTTATAATGTGTAAATTAAAGCAACATAAACACTCAAGTGATCTGAGATAGTTGTAATTTAAATGGGGGACCCTGATGTAAACAAATCTGGTATTGAAAATGGGGGACCCTGATGTAAACAAGACTAAAGTCTCTCTCTGGTCTGCATCCCCTTAACAATTGTGTATTGAGCTGTGCTGTATTGTACCCATTCTGC